>NW_024082873.1:0-75314 GCF_003009895.1 Hyaena hyaena
TCGTCATTTTGGTTACCTGTCTGTCTCTGGTTAATTTTGAAGACTTGTTATGTACTCTGCACCTGTGAGCGCTGCTGTACCCAAGAAGACTCTTTGACTGTGCAGGGCCTATCCTTTCAGAAAGTGTTCTTTGAATGGTATCTCTTTGTCTCTCTTGTTGAGGCCTTGTTTTTTTTATTTTCCTCCTCGTAGTGGTATTTGGTACTCTCCACCATGTGTACTTTGGCTTGTTTCTTGAGGTAGCCCTGGAGAAGAAAACAGACAGACAAACACACAGGGAACAGATGGACACAAACGTACAAACAAATCCAACAATCACACTAATCAAGAAGTAATGAGAAAAGACGGAGGTGGGAAGGCGAATGATAGAAAATAAAAATACATAAAAAAGTCAAAAAGAAGAAAAGAAAAGGAAGAATGAAGAATACCAATAGACAAAGATCGGTAAAGCATATAACCAGATTTCCCAGCTACAGTTAAATAGCAGGGTGTAAGCAGTGCTTGTTGAAGAGCTAGAGAAAGAGAGATGAAAGGGCGGAGATGAGACAAAATTGGAGATAGAATGAACAAGCAGAAGGGATAAGAAGCTTTTTTCAAAGAGCTAAAGGGTGGAATACGGTTTGAGAGGTGAGAGAAAGAAGGTGGTGTTATCTAGAGAAACTATCTAGTCTGATTAATGAGAGGCTTTGTTATACCGCCATTAACATTTCTGCTGGTCGCTGCTTCCTTGTTGCTGGGGGTTGAGTGGAGGGTGGCGGAAGTGCCGCAGCCTCAGATCCGCAGGGGTCAAGCAGCAATACAACCCAAGTGTGTCTGGGGATTGTAGCAACTACAAGTCCGCAGAGTCCGCGTCGCCTCACCCAGCCGCAACAGCTTTACCGCCTGCCGCAGCTTCAGCAGGCAACTTTTCGCTCATGCAGCCGCCCTTTCACTGGGCGCCGGCAGCACTTCACCGGGTTGCCGCCACCGCCGCTTCAGTGGGCCGATGTCGCGCGGGCCACTGGCGATTCACCTGGTGCTGGGACTGCCTCCGCAGGCATTGCTGCTGCTTCACCAGCCGCAGCCGCTTTGCAGGCAACTTTCGCTCACGCAGCCACCGCTTGACCAGGCGCTGGCGCCACTTCCCCGAGTCGCCGCCACCGCCGCTTCAGTGGGCCGATGTCGCGCGCGCCACTGCAGCTTCACCCGGCGCCGCCGGGACTGCCTCCGCAGGCGTTGCTGCTGGTTCACGGGGCCGCCACCGCCATGGATGGTGCCGGGCGCACGACCTACTTAAAAATTTTTTTTTAATGTTTATTTGATTTGGGGAGAGACAGAGTGCAAGTAGGGGAGGGGCAGAGAGAAGAGAGGGAGAAACAAAATCTGAAGCAGAATCCAGGCTCTGAGCCAGGCATGGGCCTTGAACTAACAAGCTGTGAGATCATGACCTGAGCGGAAGTTGGACGCTTAACCGACTGATCCACCAGGCACCCCAATTTTTATTTATTTATTTTTATTTTAGAGAGAGCGAGAGAGCGAGCGAGAGAGAGAGCAAGTGGGGGGTGAAGGGCAGAGGGAGAGAGCAAGTGGGGGAGAAGGGCAGAGGGAGAGAGAATCTTTAAGCAGGCTCCCCGCTTTGCTTGGAGCCTGATGTGAGGCTCGATCTCAGGACCCTGGGATCACCAACTGAGCCGAAATCAAGAGTTGAACACTCAACTGACTGAGCCACCCAGGCGCCTTTCCCTCCACCTATTTTTATATCATTTTGCTGATAATCTGAAGCCTCCCCTCTAACTATCCAAATTTTGCCAACCATATCTCCTCCTGGGAGAAGCTGAACTCCGAGTGGTGGTGGGGGGTTTGCAGGGATAAGGACAGAGGGAGACAGGGATGCAGTTTGGGCTTGGGGCAGGAAAGAACTTTCCATTTCTCAGGGTGGTCCCAGACTTCTGCCTGGGGTTAAGTTGGGCCCCATCTAAGGGCCCTTATTGTGAGGTATACTTAGGGGCACGAAGCCTCTCAGGGTTTCTTTGCAAAGGCTCACTGTGGCAATGGCCAGCAGGCAGGAGCAGCAGGGACTCAGGTTTAAATCCTCTGCCTCTTGCAGAAAGAGAACCCAGTTTAGACACGTTGTGTCCAGGGGTGGTGATGGTGTCGGGGCGCCGTGCAGAGGGCTGAGTGTGGCCACGAGGCTGTGAGACTTCCAGAGTCTGTTGGTGACCTCTTCCCCTCTTCTGATGACAAATTGTGCAGAAAGAGCTTATTTTCAGCTTAATAAATCATGGGATATGAGCTGGTGATGGGAGACGGGTAAATGAGACCCCAGTGGCTCTTTATCCTCTGTTCCCCAGCTCCCTGCAATCTGGCCAGGGAAAAGGGCCCTCCTCAACAAGCCTGGGAAACACAAATCATTCACTGTGGCTCCTAGGGCTTGGTAATTTGCAGGCAGGAAGTGCTTTCTCCCATCTTACCTACTCTAGCCTGCTGCATTTGTCACCCCTCTCAGAAACCAGCTGGCCCTCAGAGGGACTCCTGCTTCCTCACCATGCTGATTCTCCCTTCCTTGGCTTCTCCCACCACAGTTCTCTGTCCCCAGATGAGGCTGGGGGTTCTGAATCCCGGACGGTAGCTGTGGGCTCAAGCTTCCCTTGAGGGGTGGGTATGGCACCCACAAAAGCTGAGTCAGCCCTCCATTCCATCTTTCAAAGCCCCTAGCATCTAACAGCCACAGCTCCCAGCCTCTACACCCTACCCCAGATTTCAGGAAGCCCCACATGCTGGAGAAGGCGCTCACAGTGGGGATAGAGAGGAAGGGACCAATGTAAGCAGGCAGACTTAACAAGACTTGGCTAATACCTGCCCCCAACCAGAGACTCAGGGTTATCCTGCCAGCTTCTAGTCATCACCTCCCACATCCAGCCAGTACCATGGCAGGGGACATAAGAGGTCCCAGATTGAAGGCAAACTACAGACTTGCTCACTCTGGCCTAGGTCTCCTCTTCTGGCCTCAGGAATTCCTGTGATAGAAAAGGTACTGGGGACTCAGTAGGGCCTGAAACTCTCACCTCAACCCACCCACAGGGTCAGGTGACTTTAAGCCCACGTGGAGCTCAGCCCAGCACAGGAATGGGTGAGAGATTGAGAGAAAGCCCCACTTTCTCCTCTCCACGTGGGGCATCAGGAGACAAGTTGAAAAAGGTAGGAAGTCATAGAAATAAGGAGAGATCTGAATGCCAGTTTTGAAGGGTGGGGTTTGACTGCTAGGCCTTGGGGACCTTGGGTTGCAGGTGGTGGGGCTGAAACCTAGTACACTGATCCAGGCAGATACTGATGAGGTCTGGCCCCTGCCTGTATCCCACAACTTGTCTCCTGATGCCTCAGGACCCCTTGCTACAGTCACCCCAGGCTTTTGCAATCTTGCATGTATTAGGCATTTTCATACCTTCATACTTCTGTTCACGCTGCTCCTACTCTCTGGAATGTTGTTACTCCACTGCTAACTGTCAAACTCACACATCTTCAAAAACCCACCTCTACTACCCATTCTCTAGGAAGCCCACACCCCACCTATATCCCACCGTGTAACCCTTCCCTAGAATCAGTAGGTGCCAGAGGCCGGCTCCGGCAGGTCTGGGGTCCCTGAAGAATGGACGGTGTCAGCGAGAGAGAGAGAGTGAGAGAACCCCGAGATTCTTTCTGATCACCAGGCAGGCATCTCTGTCCTGTCGGTTTTTGTGTCTTTATTTAAAGGTTCAGCAACAAGATGAAGTCATAGAAAGGAATTTCTTACAATGGGAGGCCTTTTGTGATAACAATAGTAGAATTATTCCAACCAAGGAAATAACAGAATGTTCTTAGTGAAAAATAGGATAACATATAGGTCAAATTGTATATAGATAAGCTAGGAGTATTTTGTCTGGCTCTCAAGAGGATGAATGTTTCTGAATTGGTTTGTTTGTGGAGACTATCATGGGGGCCCTGAATGGGTCAGTCTTTTGCCCCTGGGTTATGTTTAAGCTACTCTTATCTATCCTCATCCCAGCTGCCAGTGTAAGAGAGGGTGTTTGTGGAAAGTAGGCCTTGAAGAAGGGACTGTTATGTTTCACCAATTAGCAAAGATATATGTGGTAACTATGTTTTGCTCTTAACCCCAAAATAGGCCCTTGGTCTCAGGGCCAGGCTCAGTTGTAATTCTTGTGTTCTTAACCCCCTAAGTCTCAGATCTGCAAGGCCCATAGGAAGAGCCTTTTGACAATCTTCCCCATAGAGCTTTCATCCAAAATCTCTTTTGTAAAGGCAGGAATATGCTTTTCCTTATGAGGTATCTGTATTCAGAATATGGGTCTGATATGGAATATTGTGAGGCCTGGTCAATATCAGCAGGCTTATATCCAACATGAGCCAATAGTAGCAGAAGAAGATACCAGTTTTCATTTCTCATGGCAGGAGCTGCAAACATTGCCACTTCCTTGCTGTGATTGCCATCCAGAGAGGCCGGTGCGGCTCCCGGCAAGTAGGCTTGGCTATATCTGGCTGGGAATTTTCCAACTTTGTGTGTCTGGAGTCCAGAGGGATAATGAGGATGTTTAGCATAGGGAAATAAGTGGAAGAGTGCCTGAATTCCTCAATGATAAGGACTATAGGGAGCTGCCCTGGCCCTGTCCTCCAAAGGGCAGTGATAGACCAGATGGCCGAAAGCTAAGCCATGAAGAGGGATTGATGCAGTCCAGACTCAAATGTCTAGGACTGTGCATTTGCTAGGTGACCCGAGATCCCTCTTTGGGTCTCTCTTTCCTCTACCCTTCTGCAGATGGAGTCTAGCGCTCAACTAAGCTGTGGTAAAGACCGAGCTCATCTTCCAGACTACCCTCACTTTATTCAGAGATACCCCAGGCTCCTAGGTTATCCTAGTGCCTCCTGCCCCTCCCCCTGCAAACTGCCTCTCAGGAAAGGCTTTGTGGCTGTGCTGCTGGGGGGTGCGGGCAGAGTTGGCTAGAGAAGTTGACCCAAAGCTTCCACCGTCAGAAGCTACTAGGAACCCTATGATGCCTTTGCTATTTGGAAAAAGGGTTCTCTCTTGGTAAACAGCATGGCCACAGCTCTGGCTTAAGAAGACCCATCAAATGAAGGCATCCATTGTCCTGTCCTCAGAGCACTAGCCTGGACTCTTTTAGTTACAAGGATAGAAAACTCAACTGATTCAAGAAATAAAGAAAGACACTGACTCATGTTGTTAGGAAGCAGGGCTACTTTTAGGCATGGCTGCATCCAGGGACTTAGACAATGTCAAGAGGATCCAATTTTTCTCCATCTCCTTATTCAGCCTTTACCTGTGTGGCTTTCGTCATTGTGTTGCACAACAACACAAGAAGCAACAAGATAATGACAGTAGTTCCAGCCCCTGCACTCTTTGAGATTTCCAGTCTAGTGGGAAAGACAAATCCACTTGTCTAATCACTCAATCCAAAGTCCCAGGGATGAGCCTGCTGGCTCTCAGCAGCCTGACTTGGGCGGTGTGCCAGGCACTAAGGTCAGGAATGTTCTGATAGGCTCAAGTCTGATCACATGTTGATTTCTTAGAAGAGGGTTCATCAGGGGGCGCCTGGGTGGCTTAGTCGGTTGGGCGTCCGACTTTCGCTTAGGTCATGATCTCGCGGTTCGTGGGTTCGGGCCCCGCGTCGGGCTCTGTGCTGACTGCCAGCTCAGAGCCTGGAGCCTGTTTCAGTCTGTGACTCCCTCTCTCTCTGACCCTCCCCTGCTCACACTGTCTCTCTCTCTCTCCTAGAAATAAAAAACATTAAAAAAAAAATAAAAAATAAAAAAAAAAGAAAAGAAAAGTGTTCATCAGAATCCCAAGAACTAGGAGTGGGGAAGGAGGTAGTTTCCCCGATAGAGATGAGGACATGGCACCAGTGGAGGGTAAAGGATGGTGGAAAGCCAGCAACAAGAACGTCTACCACCATCCAACCTGCATTCATGTGGTGGGGGGAGGGAATGGGAGAATGGGTAGAAGGCAGAACAAGCCCTGTTTCTGGAGGGCAGTGGGTCTGGGAAGGCACTTCGGGGAGAAGCATCCTCCAGGCAAGCAAGGCAGACCAGTAGTGGGACACAAGCCAATCCCCAGGTTCTTCTTCCAGAGGCCACCTTTGGCCACCCCTCTTCCCATGTCTGAACAGCATAAGCCCACCACAGATCACTTAAGACAGAGCATCTTGAGCATTTCAGTCTCAGTAATGCTTTTGGGCAAGAAGGGAGGCATGGGACCCCAAAGAGGGACTACAGCACATTTCCTTCAGCTCTCATGTATTTTCTTTTAAACAGTTATACAGAAATCCATATATCCATATGGATCTGTGTTACTCTTCATATGCCAAGTTTTCAATGACTTAACCAGCTAATGTCGTTACCCCAGTTAGCTGATAAAGTTAGCGGTCCAAGATGGAACCCAGTGGAGCTTCCGGGCCATGGCACATGGGTGAGCGAGTCTAGATGCCAGGGAATCTGAAAGACATCCTGGACAAGGACATCTTCCCTCGCACCTGCGCTAGGCCAGCTGTGGTGCTTAGCTGCATGTGGGAAAGTTGGATGGTGAGGACCTCTGTGACAGAGAGTCTCCACCAAGGCCTCCACAAAGGATGAGAGAGTGTTAAGTGGAAGGGAGTCAGCTGCGCAGACTCTTGGGCACTGAGTTGTCCAGCTTCAGCTTAGACCCCCTTCCTCTATAGCAATGGGGAGCTCCCTGGCACCTGGAATGCTTATCCCTCTGGAGGATCACTTTACTTCAAACAGTGGTCAAAGTCACACCCTTGGTACCAGGCCAGATGGGGATATGCTTAAGGAAAGAGATGCTTTGGTCCCATAGCCCCACTGCAACAAGACTTTGAGTCAGCAACAGAGGTGGTGGAGGCCCATTTGGCCTACAAGGCACTGAGGGAGGTAAGGACCTTGTCCCGGGGCAGGAGGAACAAGTTGGAAGAGACACTGAGAATCCTTGATTCTGGAGCTACATTGCTGAACGTTCCACAACAGCTCTGTTGGGGACTAAGGCATTCTTCCTCCCTGAGCAAAGATAAGGAAACTGATGGAAGGTTGCCCAGAGGTGGCAGTCAAAGAGACCAACAGAAGCTTCTACCAGCTCAGTAGTTCTTCTATGGAGGCCTTCACCTGCCCTTGCCCACCCAGTGACTCCAAGACCTGGTTTTTTTTTTTCTGTCTGTTCCTGGACAGCCATCACCCCCTGCTCACATGTTGGCTCCAATGTCAATGCCCACTCACCCCCTATGCCAACACACGGGTCTGGCTCCATCCCTGATCCCTGGCCAGGGTGCAAGAACAGGGAGGGGAGAGACTTGGGCTTTCCCATCCCTCTTCTCCCTACCTCCCAGAGGCAGGGGCAGGGACAGGGACAGAGGAGGTTTGGTGGGATGGCAAGACACCCAAGAGGAGCCCCTCTTATTTCCTGAAACCTCCACTCCTTCATTAGATCTGATATAGCTTAAATTGTTTAGAAGCTAAGAAGAAGGCAGGTGATGTGTGAGTAAAGAGGGCTAGTGTCCCTTTCCAGCCTGGTGACCCAGGAGACCAAGCACAGGCTCCTGGAATGAGGACACGGGCTGGAAGATGCAGCCAGACTCCTGGGTTCCTCCCAGGTCTGGCACCAGGGACCAAGTCTTCATAACCAGGTAGCACTAGCTGAGCTCTACAGAGTGGTACCAGAGCAGTGCCACCCACAGAAAGGACAAAGCTGTGACTGCTGCAGCACTATTAGAACCACCAGGAAGCTACAACAGGGCCCTCAAGGCAGACCCAGCCTTGGGGACTACGGTCAAGAGCTCTGGGTCCAATCCAGGTCAGGGTTGGGTTTTAGTCTGGGATTGGGATTGGGGTTCAGTCTAGAACTTGGGTCAGTCAAGTGACAGGCCCTGTTGAGTCTCATGCTCCTGGAGTCTGTGGACGGGAGGTAGGCCGTGGATGAAGCTAATGGGTCCTCTCCCTCTGTTCCCCAGGGCACCTGGACAACCATCCTGCAGCTGGAAGAATGTTACTACCTGCGGCTGATCGAGGTGCAGCACAAGCAGTGCCTGGAGGAGGCCCAGCAGGAGTATGACATGGCAGGTGAGGCCCTGCAGGAGGAGAGCCCACACACCCCCAGGGAGCCCTGCTCTCCTCACCTGATGAGCCCAGATCCAGGGCACATTCCTTCCACATGTATCAGGTGGGAATGGCACCACGGAGCTGCTGGGGGTGAGGAGAGGATGCTGCTGGAAGCTGGGGAACAGGGAAGCAGGAAGTCCTAATGGGCCTCTCTGATCCCATCATCTGCCCCAGGCCTGGAAGTGTCCTGCTGTGAGCCAAGGAGAACACACTAAACTGGGGGTTCTGTGGCCCGGATTTTTCCTCCCAACACCCAGCTCTGCACCCAGAGATGCTACCACACACACAGGCCCTGAGGCACACATGCCTCCCTCCCTCATCCCAACCCACCATCAGCAGGCCAGATGAACCACCTGCTCATTGTGCAGCCGGTGAGACAAGTCACAGTCAGACTCATAGGATGAGCACGTGCAGGTCCAGCTCAGGGATGTGGGTGAGCTCTGGCCTGGTAGCATGAGGGCCTGATGGGTGGCGCCAGAGGCACCCTTGGGCAGAGGCTGCCCAAGTTCCTGGAGCCAGCAAGGCCAGCACTTCCGATGACCTCCTCCCTACCCTGGGTGCCCCACCCAATAGCTGAGATAGGAATGGGAGGGATTCCGGAGGCCTTCCTTTGCAAGGTGCCCTTGGGACAGATTCTGAAGGGTGGGCAGGCCTTGGAGAAACAGAGAGGCTGGGACGGTGGGAGATGCCTAGGCAGACTGCCCCTCAGAATTGGGAGAAGGTATGGAGTTCAAGGCTCACTGAGGGCAGAGTAGGGCTGGAGCAGTTGGGTGGATGTGCCTGCTCTGGGCCTCCCTACCAGGTCACCTCCCCAAGGCCACACTTTCAGTTGTGTAACAGCCTTACTCGGAGCAGGAACATCTTTACATGTCCCAAGCTCCTCCGTCTCCTGTCACCTCTCAGAGACTGACAGTTATGCAACCCTTCCTGGATCCCTCTTTCTTGGCCCTGGTGTCCAGAATCTGTTTTCTGCACCAGAAGTGAGTATGTGTAGCCTCACGGATGGCCTTTACCTCCCCAGCTCTTGAGGAAGGACAGGCTCCTGTCACCTGAGGCCTTAAGCCTGAGACCTGGGTGAGGGGTGGCCAGACTATGCACTGCCTCTGCGCCCTGCCCTACCCTCCATGTCCGAGAGTCAGGAGACATGGTGGACCATCCTCTGCAACCCCCAACAGTAGGATCCGGGGTTGCACGTACCCCAGAGAGGTCCAGACCCCAAACCTAGGCCCCCCATGGCACTGGCTCCTAGGCCCCGTGGGAGAGCCACCCTCATGATCCCAGCGAGGTAATTGCTGGCACAGGGTGCCTGTTGGATGCCAAAATCCTGTTACTGGGAAGGCAGCCTGAGATCCAGACAAGGGCAAGTGAGTCTGCCCATGACCTTGTGTGGGTGGGGCTCTGGGCCTGTTCATGCACATCTAGGTGTGTGCTCCTGGCTCATGTCCGTCTGAAGCTGCCTGGGCCTCTGGGGTCTGCAAGCTCGATGTCTGAATCTGAGTATCTTTGTATATCAGGAGCACGTGTATGCGTAAGCCTGGACATGCTTGGATATGTCTGCCTGGTGCACTGCGTCTCTGTGTGTCGTCTGTGTGTGATCGTGGATGTACGAGTGTGAATATCTGTGCTGTGCCCACTCATGTCTGTGTGTGTGTGTTTGTGAGCTGTGCGTCTCTCTGTACCTCTGTTTGCTTGTGTCTGGTCTTCCCATGTCCTAGGAAGCATTCGTGTCTGTATATTTGCATGTATGACTGTGGTTCTTGGTGCCTGGGGGTGCTGGTCTGTGTGTGTCTCTTGATGCATACCTATCTATAAAACAGCACAGCGGAATCCCCCACCCTGACTCACTAACCTCACCCTGGTCTCCAGGCTGTCTTGCTTGTTGAGGGAGTACACATGGCCAAGAAGAGCCCTGTTTCTCTGTGGGCCTGGGGACATGTGTTGTGGGGCCTGTGGGGCCTCTCTCTCAGGCACAGAGAAGACTCCTGAGGCTCAACCCAAGGCAACAGGCTCTCCAGACAGCCAGCATTTTTTTTCTGATTTAAAAATTTTTTTTTAAGTTTACTTATTTATTTTGAGAGAGTGAGCGAGCTTGAGTGTGGGAGGGGCAGACAAAGAGAGAGAGAGAGAGAGAGAGAGAGAGAGTCCCAACCAGGTTCCACACTTGTCAGCACAGAACCCAACTTGGGGCCCAGACTCTTGAACTTTGAGATCATCACCTGAGCCGATGTTGAGTCTGATGCTTAACCAACCGAGCCCCCAGGTGCGTTAGCATTTTCTTGGCTGTTACTCCCTTCTCAGCTTCCTGACCCTGCTGCCTCCTCCAGGAAGCTTCCCTGACCACATGCCTCTAGTGGCCTCTCTTCACAGGGTCCCCTGCCATGTCCACTGGCCTGCACCCCAGGACAGTTGACAGCCCAGTCCTGGTGGTGTTGAGAGTCCTTGGGGCCGAGTGTATCTCCCCACCCAAGGGCAGTGCCTGGTCTCCCTTGCCCTGTGTCACTTCCAGTGAAGCTGACCTCAGGGCCAGAGACCCAGCTCCAAACCTGCAGGCCAACTATGCGGTGGCTGGAGATGCAGAGAGCTCTAAGTCTGGCCAGGATTTAGACACAATAGCTGGCCTACAAAACAAAGTGTGCCAGGCACAGTCAGAAACAGCTAAACAGGGTCCAGCAGGGCAAAATTCCCCAGGGAACAGACATCTAGCCCTTTAGAAGAGGAGGAGAGCAAGAGGTTTGCTGGCGAGGGAGCATATGAACCTATGAACAGGCTGCACCATTCACCAGCGATGTGACCTTGGGCTAGTTACCTACTTGCTCCCTGCCTCAGTTACTCATCTGTAAAATGGAAAGGTTAAATCAGTTATGTATTTATGTATTTAAAGGTTAAATCAGTTATGTAAAATGGAAAGGTTAAATCAGAGGGTAGAAGAGTGCCTCCTACTTACAAAGGCTACCTAAGTATTTGTTGATATGATCAATAGGTTCAATCCTGAACCATTAGCAGGATTTGCCTGGCATGATGAGCTCCTCCGTGGCCTCCTGAGAGCCTGGCACAGGAGCGGGGGAGGGGCTGGGAACTGGAGTAAGGCCACAGAACCCTCATGATGGAGTGGACAGAAGGGCTTGGGACCCCCAAGGAGGGGAAGCTGTGTTCTCTGGCCAGGCCCCACGGATGCAGGTGTTCTTAGCCTTCAGCCGCAGGTGCGGTTGTTGCAGTCCCCCCCTCCCCGGCTCCCTCCTCCATACCAGGTCACCCCAGCACTCAGAGTCCCAAGGCTCTTCCCCACGTGGTGACATCCTTTCACCTCCTCTTCCCAGGCTCCCTTCTTGAGAACCTAGGAACCTTAGGACCTGGGCTGGGCTAGGCTTGGCTGAGCAGGCATTGACTGACTCAGGGGTTGGGTTTCCTGAAAAATCTAGGGGACTTGCAGGATTGCAAAGAAGCAATTAAACCTCCCCCAGGGAAGGGGATCCGGGTGACTCCTAGCCCCTCAGGGGTGCCCAGACCCTGAAGAGGCAAAACCATGCATCTGCCAATTAAAGCAGCCCCCTAGGGACCACACTCTGCACCCTTCACTAGGCAGCCCTCAGGGCTAAGAGGTTCATGGTGGAAAACACAGCCTGCAGTGCAGGGATTTCCCTAAACTCCCGTCCTGAACACCACCACCCCAAAGCACAAGTCACCATTTGATCGAGTTGGAGGCACCTATGTTGTTTTTTTGAGTTCTACGAAGGCTCCCCGAGAACTAGCTGAACCCCAATATACCCTCCATCCCATCATCCCCAACATCTCCTTTTAGAGCAAATATTTTCTAAGGTCTTCTTTACTATAAAATGAAATTCAGGACTTGGGCCTTCATTTTTCTTGTAAATGAAGTTCTGGTTGTAAAAGGAACATAAAAAGCAAAGTGATTTATAGTAAAATACTATGTACATATTCAGGCACAATCACACTATAAGATAAGAAGACACAGTTTGAAGGTTGTACCTGTAAATCTAAACTCTGGGAATGCGGTAGCTATAGATGTAGATTGATGCACATGGCAATTGTTTCACTGACGCAGGTTCACGGCCAACATTGCTGTAGGTAATGTGACTTTCCAAACCTTGAACAACTCTTAATAATGTTCAGCATATGACAAAGCACATCTCCCTTTACTTGGTTGCGTTTCAGGAAAACCCCATGTATGTTAAGGCTCTGCAGTAACTGCCTTGTGTTTAGATGTGAGATGGAGGCAGAGTCTAGGCTCCGGTCATTACAAAAGAGTTTCACCTGCACAAAGGCCCAGTGGCTCATCTGAAAGTCTTGCAGAAGACTCCACTTGCAGAATATCTCTCATCATGTTCCAGGTGAGGCCTCCAATCTCTGCAGCAAACAACTCCACCAGTGTCCAAAATACCCCCAGGGGGCACTCTAGCCCTCACGGAGGGCCATTAGAGCTGGAGCCATGCCTCCTCCCCATTCCCTGTCAGGACAGGCCCTTTATAGCCTGGGCAGGGCAGTGCCACTCCTCTCAGACTGGAGGCTCCCCAGGTGGGAGCCTGGAGGAAGAAGAAGAGTGGGTGCCTAAGGGTTCAGACCCCAAGGCTGGAGGCACCTGGTGACCATGCTGACCTCTGCGTCCTCTGCCTTCACCCCTCAGGCTGCAGCAAGATGTGGGACAACCTCACCTGCTGGCCGGCCACCCCTCTGGGCCAAGTAGTCATCTTGGACTGTCCCCTCATCTAGAAGTTCTTCTCCCCGGTTCAAGCTGAGAGCCCTGGATGGAAGTGGTGCCAGCTGGAGTGGGCACTCACCTGTCAAGGAAGTGAGAAGGCAAAAGGAAAAGGGTCAAGGGAATGAACAACTGGGGGGTGGGACCTCGTGGAAGGTGATGTGCCAGGTCTTTGAAGGATTCGTGGGATTTGACTAGCTCTTCACAAAAAAGACACGCATGTAGGAAGGGCTCGCTAAATATTTGCTCAGCAATTGACAACAAGTTGACTGACAGATGCATGACAAAATTATAGCTCCCATGTTCCCCGTTGTCTTGGACTGGTCATGATTCAGTCTTTCACTGCTTGGAGCTGATGACCTTTTGGGCTGCGTACATGCCTTGTTGTGTTTGTTTATTTTTGTTTCTGTTATTCTGAGAGACAGAGAGCGAACGTGAGCAGGAGAGGGGCAGAGAAAGGGAGAGAGAACCTCAAGCAGGCTCTGTGCTGTCAGCGCAGAGCCTGATGCAGGGCTCTATCCCACAACTGTGAGATCATGACCTGCACTGAAATCAAGAGTCTGACACTTAACTGAATAAGCCACCCAGGTGCCCCACATCTTATCATATTCTTAAATGAATGTTCCCATAGAAGGCAGGAAAGAAGAGGGGCCTCTTTAGGAACTGGGCTTTCTTGTTACCGATTAACTAAAGAAACTTCCTGCATATATTCAGCTGTTCTTCCATTCAGTGAATGTTTATTAAACATCTACTAATATGACAAGCATGGGCTAGACAAACACAGCATTAAAACAGCCATGCTGTCTTGCCCACAGGGACCTAACGCTCTAGGTGAAGAGACATTTAGCAAGAAAACAAACACATGTCACAAATGGTAAGAAGTGCCAGGAGGGAGAAAGGGGTAAGGTGCAACATCAAGGCAGGACTCACGGATGGGCGGGCTCGCGAGAGGTTGCTGCTTCAGCTGCTGTCTGAGGACCTGGAGGCGGGAAAGAACCTGGGTTGGGGGACTATTGAGAGGGAGAATCAGCAGCCTATGGGATGGGCACTCAGTAAATGCAGTGGAAGCCAGGGCGGCTGGAGCAGAGAGAGCTCAGGGGAGGAGGACAGGAGAGAGACAGGTGGTGGAGGCCAGACCATGCTGGCCCTGAGCACTGACTGAAGACTTGGGATTTTTTCTGAAGTTCATTGAGAAGCCACCGGAAGCATTAAGCCAGTAACTGACATGGTCCAATTTAGGTTGAGTTTTTTAACCAGTAATTCATATTTTTCATGAAAAGAAGGGATTCTGATAGTGCAATGGGAAGACCCGTGAAAGGCGGTAATGGTTTGGACTTAGAGCATGGCAGAGGAAAGAAGATGGAAACTTACCCAGGAAGGGTGTGCAGCACTCATGCAGGTAGAGAGGGACCCAGCATGCCCCTCTTGGGTTTAAGTTTGATGAGCTGGGAGACTCATCAAAGACTAAGGGAGAAAAAAAAGACTAAAGGACCTGAGGGAGGGTGGGTCCAGAGCGGGGAGGGCCCGTGGGAAGAGTGGGTCCCAAGTGGGGAGGAACAGAAGGAGGAGTGGGTCTGGAGAGGAAAGGATTAATGAGGAGTAGGACTTAGAGAAGAATTCAGAGGGGGCGCCTGGGTGGCTCAGTTGGTTAAGCCTCCAACTCTTGATTTCAGCTCAGGTCATGATCTCACAGTTTGAGATCATGCCCCATGTCGGGTTCTGCCCTGATAGTTTGAGCCTGGCTGGGATTCTCTCTCTTCCTCTCTCTCAGCCCCTTCCCTGATCATGCTCTGGCCCTCTCTCAAAATAAATAAACATTAAAAAAAATTTTTTAAAGAATTCAGAGACTGAGCAGAAAGACACTTGGTCATCTCTTACTTCGGGTGGCCTTTCCCTCTCTGGACCTGCTTCTTTGTTTATAAAATGGGGACAGGAGGTGGGCCAAAGGGAGTCTTTGGGGGCAGGCTGACTTTGCTCCCCAGCACTCAGTGTTGTGACCTCAGCATCACCCTCCCTGAGGAGTCGGAGCAGTCACAAAGGGGCCGTATTCCAAGCCAGGCGCCATCCAGCCCAGCTCTCCAGGGGAACCCAGTACCTGGGTAGGTAGGCGAGGAGCCCCTCCGGGAGCTCTCGTGTGTCCAGTCGGCAGAGCCTGCAACCAGCTTTCTCTCAGACTCCCTGGAAGGACCTGTGACTTGTGCTCCTCTTGACACTCTGCTGACTGCGTCCCTCCTGATGGCTTTTCCTTCTGTCCCTGCTGGAATTGTCAAGGCAGCAACTTCACATAAGAACCTGCACTGCAGCCTCCACCATCTGCTAACCCTGAGGCTGCCAGCCTCCATGGAGCCCACGTGGTGCCCTTCCATGTGCAGAGTCAGCCTATCACCAGAACCCACCTAGTGACAAGTTGAAGATGAAGTAGACTGTAGCTCCCACCATATATCAGCCAAATGCCCTTGTGCAGTAAACAACCTGCACAGCTATACTTGGTCCCTTAGCCTCTGAAAATGACGGAGAGAAACAGGAGACTAGGTTGGAGCTGAAAATGTAAGGGAAAGAGATGTATTTTCCTGGGAGGAAGGTGTAAGCTGGTGACCTTAAACTCCAAAGAGGGAGGTTTGCGAGAAAGGCAAGTGTGGAGTAGAAATAAAGCCATCCCTAACTCTAGCCCCTTTGGGTGAGAGGACTGGGGAAGTGTCCTCCCTGGAGGGCTGGAAGGGACCTAGTTCTACGGGGAAGGCTGAAGACACCTGAAGAGGATAAAGACTGTAGAGTTAGAAAGAAGGCATCCACCTGGGCTGCATAAAATTCCTGGAGGAGGAGCACTGGCCAGGCAAGGGACTGCTCATCAAGGGACCAAAATGTCTGTGGGCACCTGGTCCTTTAATTCGTGGTCTGCATGTCTTTCATCTGTGGTGTTTTCACCTTTAAATATTTGAAAAGACTAGAGTGAAAACTAGAACCACTAATTTGGTTGAGGAAACAACACACGCTATGTTAACTCTGGCTGTGGGGTCTGTAGGATATCTCCTCTCCCCACCTTGCCACCTGCATGGCGAAGCCACGGGTAAGAAAGTTTGGATGCCATCCTAAGACATTTGCCCTGGCTGATTGGGACAGGATACAATTGACAGGATTTCAGCAACGGAGTTTCCTGTCACATCGAGGATTTAGAACAATCTCTCCAGCTCTCTTGGGCTGGAAGTGGATGAACGGAAACAGGAAAGTGGGGAGAGCCACCAGGAGGCTCCTACCTACTTCCGGAGAGGTGAGCTGGTGGTGGTGGTGAGGAAAGGAGGCTGGGACAGGACTGGTGGCTGAGGGAGAGTTGGAGGGTGGCAGAGAGAGAAGGAAAGGAATGCTCAATTTCCTCAGTGGACAACCTTTAGTCACTGAGCTGTGCTTTTCACATGGAGGGCCCCAGAAGGAGTGGAGGGGTGGCTGTGACTCCTTTTCATGACATGGTGAGCAGGAAGAGACTCTTACATAGCACCCTCTACACACGCAAGTTCAGGCTGCATCTTGGGGCCCCATAGTGGCCACCTTTGAGATCTCCTCAGGAACAGTTCCCATTGAGACATGGGCCACAGCCCCAGGGCTCTTCAATGAGGTCACCCAGCCCTGATCCCCCCTGCCTTCCCCGGATCCCCAGGGCAGCCAGAGTCCCAGGGAACAGGGCGCACCTTCAGCCAGTCTGGTAGCTCAGAAAGGTGCAGAGTCAGGCTAACCCAAGTCTGTATCCCGACCCTGATGCTTCCTTGCTGTGTGACCAGGGACAGGTCACCCAACCTCTCTCAGCTGTGGCGTTGCCCTCTTCTAGTGCAACTAATAATAACTTCTAATCGCTAGCCTTCACACAGTAACATTTGTTGCCCCTCCCCCCACAGAAGGCACAAGAAGCTTCTGTGTAGATGCAGATGGGCCACTTAATTCATAATGTTCCCAGGTGCCTGCTATGTCACAGGCCTGGCCCATGGAACTCTGGTCCTTCTGGTGAGAGTGGAGCTCAAAACCTGAGGCATTAGTGTCCCAACTTCAAGGCTGGCTGATTTGGCTTTGTTCTCTCTTTTCTACTTGCCCCAGGCTGGTGGGGGATGTTCACGCAAGAATCAGGTCCTGGGCGGGACCCACAGTGGGCTCCTTAGATCTGGGGCTGAGCCGGGCCAGTGGTTTACTGACTCTGGTTGAAGACTGCCTGGGCTGCAGTGAGGGAGCTGGGGGGCTGAGCAGGGCCTACAGGAGGACTTCTCTCGTGCTGGGAGCCTCCTGCAGCAGTGAGGTTGAGAGGCCTGAACAGGGAAGGGCTCCCAAATCAGGCACCATCCCAGCCCAGTGCCTCTTGCTCCCTCCTGCTTCCTCCAGAACCTCACAGTGGAAAGAGACCCAGGCCCAGCTACTCCTCACTGACTGTCCCCAGCCCCCCAGCTGTCCTTCAATTCCTCAGCCATAAACTAGGGTGCTAAGAACCTCTTTCAAATGGCAGCCAGGAGGATTAACAGAAATAGCAGATGGGGAATCACCTGGTATGTTCCAAGCACACAGCCATGTTTAGAAATAGTTAGTAGATGTACATGCACAGTGACTCCGCGCCCCCCCCTTGTCCGGCCGCCCTGGGCTCTCAGGACATCTCGACACCTCCTATAGCTCTGTGCTTTCACACAAGTCCTCAGGTCCCTTCAGTGCAGGTGGGGGCAAGGAGGCACCTGAGAAGACTCGGGGTCACACCTACTCTACCTTCTCCTCTCCGTGTGGCCTTGGGCAAGTGGCCAACCTCTTGGAGCCTCACTTCTCAAGGGTGAAGTGGGATTCTCTTCCTCACTGAAGGGTGGAGGGAACCCAGTGAGACACTGAGCCTAAACCCCTCTGTACAGCAGTGATGAATGAAGAGTTCTCGAACTTGTCATTGTGATGGAGCTGATGATGGTGATGCTGCCGTTGTCGCTGCTGCTGCTGTTGGTGGGGATGGGGACCATGGTGGTGGCCATGATGGTGACGATAGTAATGGGGACCATGGTGGTAGTGATGGGGACCATGATGGTGGCCATGATGTTGACAATAGTGATGCTCCTAGTAGGGGTGCTAATGGTGATGGTTACAGTGATGATACCAGTGATGATGAGGACAGTGGCTGTGGTGCTGTTTAGGAAGAAGCTATAGGGCAAGAACATTAGGACCCATCTTTTTTTTTATTTCTAAGAGAGAGAGAGAGAGAGAGACAGTGTGAACAGGGGAGGGTCAGAGAGAGAGGGAGATACAGAATCTGAAGCAGGCTCCAGGCTCTGAGCTGTCAGCACAGAGCCCAACACGGGGCTCGAACCCATGAACTGTGAGATCATGACCCAAACCAAAGTCAGATGCTTAACCAACTGAGCCACTCAGGCGCCCCAAGGACCCATCTTCTTTCTCAGCTTTACCTCACCTTCTTTCCTACTGTGCTCTCCCTCCTTCTCCTTCCCTCTTCCTCTATCCCTTTACCTCCTCCTCCTGCCTCTTCTCCACCCCCCACCACCCCTGCCTTCCTCTCTCTCTCTTTCTTCCTCCTCCTTCTCCTCCCCTCTCCCCCTTTCTCTTCCTCTCACCGCAATAAGCCAGCTTTCACTCTGGACTCCAGTGCCTCTTTAATGAGTCCTGGGATAGAGGGAGGGGATCTTCTCTGGCTCACCCATTTTCTTTCTTTTTTTCTTTTTAAGTTTATTTATTTATTTTGAGAGAGAGAGCAAGCAGGGCAGGGAGAGAATCCCAAGCAGACCCCACACCATCAGTGCAAAGCCAGATGTGGGGCTCAAATTCATGCCCCTGGGATCATGACCTGAGCCGAAATCAAAAGTTGGAAGCTTAACTGACTGAGACATTCAGGTGCCTCCAGCTCACCCATTTTCTATTCAAGTCCTCTCCAGGGCTAGAGAGTGAGCAGCCTCGAGGTAGCCCTCGTGCCCCATGTGCTCTCGACAGCCCTGTCTCTTTGCTACAGCTTTGGGCCCCAAGGACAGTGGAGAATACCCCTGCCCTGGAGTGCCATCCTCAGCCAAGTTCAGCCCCAAGGTCCTGCGGTGTTGTGGTGTCTGATTCTCCGCACAGGTGCCTTTGCCCAGGCAGGTCCCTGCCAGGACTCCCTGCTTCCCTATTTATGAGCATTTCAGACTGGCACCCTTATCAGGTACCCTCCAACCCCATTTCCAGCCTCACCTTTGGTCCCTCTTCAGCAGCACATCTGAACAACACCCAGCGTGGGAGGAAATCAGGCATTAGCCCAGGTAGGCTGACCCCGGAAGAGCCCCTTGGCCCAGCCACAGGGCTGCCATTTGCACCACCAGGACAGAGAAATCATCTGCCGCACCAGCTCCTGTGGCCCTGTGACAAGGGTGAACATTTAGCTCATGACAAGGGTCGTGGGTCATTCTATACCAAGAATCCAGGCTGTGACAAAGATCACTTTATTATATCTTGCACCCTGGGTCAGTTTCAGGCACAACAAGGGGCAAGACTGAGACTATGAATGTCTGCTATGACTGTTACTCATGGTTAAGGGTCCCCTTGTATCCCCGGAAGAGGTTTTCCCTGCCCCAAATGCCCCTGTGATGCCCTGAGGGTCTAGGTCAGGGCAGCTGGAGCCTGATATAACAGGGGTGCCTGGGGTAAGGCTGAGCTCAGAAACAGCCCAGCCTCATGCCTACTCCATGCACTCGCCCTGCTCCCAGCCTCAACCTCTCTCCTCTCCCCACTTTCCCCTTCCCCTCTCCCCTCCACCCAGGTCGAAATGTGAGCCATAACTGCACCAACGAAGTTTGGACGCCCCTGGAGCCTGGCCCCTACCCCATTGCCTGTGGCTTGAATGACAAAGCATCAGATTTGGATGCGGTGTGCCTCAGCGCATCCCACAGTGCCTTGGCCTGCAAGACTCTTCCACTCTCTCCCAGCAAGGAGTAAGGTTGCCATCTGTGTGCAAGCCAGAACTTCAGGGGTCTGCCTTCCCCAAGCCTCCTTCCTCACCAGGCCTGCATTCCAGGGGCTCATCCCCTTCTCTGTGCCTAACAAGGAACAGGAAGAGGACTTTCATGAGGATGACACACAGCAGCAAAAGCTAAAGCAGCCCCCTGCCCCCAGGCTGGGCCACCCCAATGACCAATGGGAGCCTTGCTCCAGCTCTGGAGGGACAGGGAGGGTAGATAGCATCTTCCTAGCTCATGCAGAGGGGAAACTGAGAGGCAGAGCCTCAGTAGCCATCAGGAACAGGGACAGGTCCCCAGTCCCAGGACAGGTATGTGCCCTGGAGCAGGTGAAGCGTGAGTGGTCACTGTACGGATGTGGGCCCCAAAGCCACGTGGGGAAACTGATGGGAAGTGAGAGTATAATTGGAGTCCTTAGCTAGGAGCCCCCTCACTGCTTTGGTGTGGGGACACTAGTATGTATGTGTGTCTGTCTGCTGTGACATTTGTCCTGCCCCCAGACACTCTTCTCAAAGCTTTTACCCCTCCCATGACAGCAGCTTCCTCAGAGGCCTTCAAAGCCCACCAGGTCCTCAGGCAGGATTTAAATCCCACTTAACCACTTGTCTGTGTTCCAGCAGGGTATGGGACATGGAGAGAAACAAGGGCATTGCCCAGTGACCATGGCTCTGCATATGTGTCCATAGGGAGGTTTTTGGGAGGAGGCCAGCAAGAAGCCTTTGGATTCCAGATTAGTCCTGTACCCTCCTGAAAGGCTAGATTGCCCTCCTCTTGCTGAGAGACCTAAAGGAGATTTTGGGGTATCATCTTTAGCATTCTAATTCCCTGTGTGGCTTTCTTGCTGCATAGTGGGAAGTCCTCATGTGGAGTGTGAAGGGCACAGTGTTGGGCTGCCAGGGGCCCAAGGCCAAAGTTGGCATGGAAGGGGTGCTGGATGCATGACTGCAAAACAGGCAAATGGAACCCGTGAGGTCTTTGCCCTTTCCTTCACTGGCATTTCCCTCATGAAAGAGCAGAGAGGAGGCTTAAGTCAAACCCCACCCCACCCTGGGAGGCAGTCCTGTCCCGTCTGTGGAAACCTAGGGGAGGGGGGTCAGAAGTCCGGGGACCGAAGGGCTCAGCTACTCTTGGGACCCCTGGGTCTCTTCATCTGCCAGGACAGGGATGGGAGGCAGGGCGTGTAAGGCATGCACCCTTGTCAATACCTGCTAGGTGAGCCCACACCCCCGTAAGACCTCCCCTCCCCCCCCACCTTCTTCCTTCTAGCAGCAGCAATGTTCTACATTTCTCTGAAGACCGTCTACACCGTTGGCCTCAGCCTGTCCCTCGCTGCCCTTCTGGTTGCTACAGCCATCTTGAGCCTGTTCAGGTGAGGTCCAGCCACAGCAACAGGCCTCAGAGCAGACCTAGCCAGGTCACTCCTGTCCTCGAGCCCAGCCTGGCCCAGTCATGCTCTGGCCCCCTTCCCTGTCACCCCTAGGCAGCATAGAGTCCCTGTCCTGTCCCCCTACCAGGCCAACCTCCTCTGGCGAGAGCAGGATGCTCAAAGCATGCCACCTGTCTCGGCCTAGTCCCCACGGGATGGACCTGCACCTGGAGGTAGGGCACCAGAGGAGGGCAGGCTCAGAGGCTGAGGCACTTGGAGGCCAGTCTACACCTGGGTTGGGGGGCCCTGGGGGTGGGACCTGCATTTGGAAGCCTTATACTCTCCCGCCCGACACTTGCTCAGAGCACCAGACAGAGTGGCTGGAGTGGGGGTCCCAGCTCTGCCCGCCTTGCACAGGAAGCTCCACTGCATGTGGAACTACATCCACATGCACCTCTTCATGTCCTTCATCCTGAGGGCCACTGTGGTTTTGATCAAAGACTTGACCCTCTTCAACAGCGACGACGTGGGCTATTGTGCCCAGGCCTCGGTGAAGACCCCACCCAGGCCCACTTCTCTCTCCCTCTTCACCTTCACTTTCTCACACCTCAGTCCTTCTTCCCATGCTCCTTCTTTCCTCTCTTCTCCTTCCTCCTCTCCCTCCCCAAGGATGGCCAAACCCGTACCCAACTCCATCTGCAGCTCCTTGAATCCCACCCCCCTCCACCACCTGGGAGCTCACAGACCTGCCCTGCCCATGACAGATGTCCCTCCTTACTGGGAAATGCAACACTTCATAGCCAGAATCCATACCCCTCCATCCCTCCTCTGTTGCTAACTTCTGGAGTGATCTTTGGGAACTCCCTGCCTCAGTTTACCCATCTTGCAAGGACTTCCAAGCTTCCATCCTACTCCGCCACCCCTACCACCAGCTGGAGACTGTCCAGAGACACACACAGCCCTCCTCTTCCCTTCTTCCCCTGCCATCCGTCCACTCTGCGCCTTCCTCAGGAAGGGAAGTTAAGAGAGTGTCTAAGGAATTAATTGCCCATCACTAAGGGATCCATCTCCAAATGATCGTGAGCTCTCGGCCCCCTCCCTGAGTGCTCTCAGAGCTAAGGCAGAGAGGTCAAGACCAGCCCTGGCTCCTACCCATTCCTGTGGCCAGTCACTCTGCTTCGTGAGGCACTACTTCAGGGGCAGCAATACCTTCTCCTCAGAGAATGGACCGATGATGGTGGAGTCTCGCATGTAGCAAGAAGGAAGGGAGACCCAGGTGACTGCCCTGGCCAATCCCAGAGCTCCTCTGAGTATCCCACCCAGGAGGTGGGGCCCATGAGCTGTGGACCAGGGAAGCCAGGAAGCCTCCAGCACACTTGTTAAAGATAACTGTGGAGACTGGCTTTCCAATTCATTAGCAGCTCTCTGAAGCTCTTCTAAGGCAAGAAGCACAGATAACTGTCCTGTTAAAGAGATGAGCTATTCTATTTGCAAGGCAAGTGGGGGGAGGATGGGAGGCACAGGCCCTCCTGTAGCTGGAAGGACTGAAGTGGGACCGGAAGGAGCTCGCAGCAACAGGAAGAGGAGAGCAGACTACTCTCTAAGGATGTCTCAAAGCCAAGGGCACTGGAAGGATGGGTGAGATCTGTGTTCCAGGGAGGAGTGGAATCTAGAGGGCTTCCTGGAGTGGGAGAGCTTTAAGTTCTGCCTCACTGGTATTGGGACTTGATCTGAAATGGAAGACTGTTTCTGGGAAAGGACAGAGGACAGAGGTCTTCCAGTCGTGCCAGGTGGACCATCCAGAGCCCCCAATTGCCCTACTTCTGTCTCCTCTTGCCTCTTCTTGACACTTCCATCAGGGCCCCACTCCACAGCCCATAGCCCACAACACATATATTCAGGGAACTCTTGCAAACACAAGCAAGAATTCACCCTCATACCTCTTCCAGCCACATTCCATCCTAATTGAAATAAGGTGAATGAGTAGGTGGGGCAGGGGTTAAGTGAATGGATAGGAGACCGATGGCTGAGTAAATAGGTGCATGGATGGCTGTATAGGTGGAAGGATAGATGGGTAAAGTAAGAAAAATTGGATAGATGACAGGTAGAGGGGAGGATGAGTAGATAGGAGGATGGATGAATGGATGGATAGATAGTGAGGTGTGGGTTGATAGTGGATGTCTAGTAGGTGGATAGGTAGAAGAATGGAGAGATAGATAGGTGAGTCATGGCTAGACTGTTAGATGGGAAGATTAAGAAATAAATGATCAGTGGATGCATGGACCATAGATAGATAGGTGAGCTGGTAGTGGATACCTAGTGGATAACTAAATGGATAGGTGGGTGGGTGGGTGGATGGGTAGGTGGATAGATAGACATATAGAAGGAAAATGAATAGATGATAAATTGATGGATGGATCATTAAAATTGGATGCTTAGGGGTGCCTGGGTGGCTCAGTTTATTAAGCATCCATCCTCAGCTCAGCTCATGATCTCAAGGTCCATGAGTTCGAGCCCCGCCTTACACTCTGCAGACAGCTCAGAACCTGGATCCTGTTTCAGATTCTGTGTCTCCCTCTCTCTCTGCATCTCCCCTACTCATACTGTTTCTGTCTCTCAAAAATGAATAAATATTTTACTAAAAACTGCACGCATATCCCCAAATGTCAGATGATCTAAAATCAAGGATAATGGGAAAACCACCGGGTATATTTCTAAAGGAACAATGCAAAAACAACAAAGAGATTAAGTTGGCCATGCTGCACTCGTGTTTGTTGCCCCAAACAGAGATGTGGGCAAGCAGAGGACCCCAGTGAGCCTCTTCTCGGTTCCTTCCCCTGCAGGTGAACTGTAAGGCAGTCATGGTCTTTTTCCAGTACTGTATCATGGCCAACTTCTTCTGGCTGCTGGTGGAGGGCCTCTACCTGCACACCCTGCTGGTGGTCTCCTTCTTCTCTGAGCAGAAGTACTTCTGGGGGTACATACTCATCGGCTGGGGTATGGTACTAGGGAGGGCTGTCAGGCTGGAAACAGAAGGGGCAAGGCCTGGGGAGCTCACTAGGGGGTGTGCCAGCCCTGCCTGCACTCTTAGGTCTCCCTGGGCTACAGGGCCTGCCTACCAGGCTCTATCTAGGCCAAGAGTTGAAAAATGTCCCCCCAGTGTCTGACCCCAGGGTAGGTGCCTTCAGATTGTAGCTGAAACTAGGCCTGATCTGTGGGACAGACAGTTTCTGTGGGCATCCATTTCCCCTTCAGCCTTTGAAACACAGAGCTACTGCTAGTCTGTAAAGTGTCCCTGTCAAATTTAAGAAAAGACCCTCTTTTTAGGTGGATACAGCCCTTCAGGCATAGCACTCCACCCCTTTAGTAGAGCAAGCATCTTTGAACAGTGAATGGCCTGTGCAACCACAGGTGGCAGCCCCAGAAACCTACTCTCCTCTCCCTCCCTTTCTCCTAAATCTCTGCCTTGTGCCCTGTTCTCTTTTTCTCTTCTTCGGCCCTGACAGGGGTGCGCAGCACCTTCACCATCATGTAGATAATCATCAGGCTCTATCTGGAGGATATGGGGTGAGCTGCTTTCCCTCCCTCTCCCCCAGGCTGCCATCATCTGGGGAGATCCCCCAGGTGGGATGAGGGGAAGCCAGGAGGCACAGACCCTGGGACTGTGGTGTCTAAAAGGGTAGGGGGCAGAGCTGCAGCACCCAGGAGGACCTCTGACCTGACTGAGGACAACGGTTCTCATTCCTCTCCCACCCCATGCCCTGTCCAGATGCTGGGACACCATCAGCACCTCATTTTGGTGGATCATAAAGGCCCCCATCCTCACCTCCATCTTGGTAAGGCCTCCTCCCACCAAGAAGAAATAGGGAAACTGAGGCCCAGACTGGGAAGTCACTTACTTCAAGTCACACAGGAAATTAGTGTCAGAATCAGGACAGAAACATAGGCTTCCTAGCGCCCCTAAGCAAGATCATCAGCATCCTTTTCCCCACCACTTCCTGCTCTAAGATGAATAAAACAGATTGGGAGAGCCAGTCCCTAAAGATGTGAAGTAAAGTTCCCAGATGACCACCCAAAGCAGGGGAAGCTAGGGAAGAGATAAGACAGACAAACAGCAGGGTCCTGGGGAAGAAACCAAGCCATCAGTCCGGAGAGCTAGGCTCCTCAGCCTTCCCTCTCTGACCACTAACCTTGGCCCCATCTGCCAGGTGAACTTTATCCTGATTATTCGCATTATCCGAATCCTGGTTCAGAAACTTCAGTCCCCAGATGTTGGGAAGAGTCACAGCAGCCCATACTCGTAAGTGTGCTCTGGCTTCCTCGGTGTCCCCAGCCCCGGTCCTCAAACCTGCCCATGTGTCTTTGACGTTTTCCGGGAACTTAGGTGACTCCAGAGTCACCAAAAAGCCACCTTGATCTTGCCCATTTCTACCCTCAAGATCTGGCTCAGCCCACAACTGTCCCCTGCTCCAGCCCCATGCTCTCCAGGCTCATAAACCTTGTGCCTGCTTCTCCTGCAGTCACCAAGTGACCCACATACTTATCTGCTGCCAAGCCAGGGAGCTTGAGAAGACAACAGATAACCTGTGCCCTATTCACACCATGTGCCCAGTCTCTGGAATGTGCCTGGCACAGAAAAGGGACACAATAGATGCATGCCCTGGGGAAGCCCCCAGCTGCACAATGAGGTTGCCACACTCAGGATTCAGGAGTCCCCAGTAATAGGAATAGCAGTTTGCAAGTGAGGTGTGTCCTAAGGGGTTTCCACACATCGTCTTATGTCATCCACACAGTCCCATATAAACTGTCCACATTTTACAGGTGAGGAAACTGACCCTCAGTCCCTCCTCTTCAAGGGTGGGAAGCACATGGCCATGGCAGGGGGAGGGCACAGTGTGCCTGGGACAGTGGCCATGCTCCTTGCTTGGATAGGTGTGTGAGCTGCCCTCTGCTCTTGGGAGGTCTGCGGAAACAAGAAGGTTTTCATGAGAACAGGGTTTGAAGACAGAACTAAAGAAACATGGACAGGGTGACTGTGGGGAGGTGAGTAGGGGTCTGCGCGCCATCAGATGGGAATAGAAGACTGATTATCGATGCTGCAGAGATGGGACAACCCTGAAGTGTCCCATGAGGGCCTCCCAGTCCTGGGATTCTGGACTATTCTTGGCCTAGCTTCTCTTGGGAGAGTATTGTGTTGTGGTTCTAAGACTCTTAGCTAGAACGTCACCAGCTGCTGGATTTAGGATTCTATTCTGGAATCTTGTGATTCTCTCTGATGAGACTAAGACTCACATTCCTGGTGTGATGGCATTCTCCCCCGCTGCGTGCGTAGAAGGAACTTCCCTTCCAGTCTGAGAACAGGGTCTGTAGCCTGCCGGGGAGCAGTACAATAGACCTGTGTATCCTTATCCTCTGCTTTGCCAGCAGGGCCCAGTTTGCCCCAATGGAAAACTGCTCCAAAGGGCTTGAATCTGAGGCAAAGGAAGCTGGTCATCACCAGGTCCACATGGGTGAGATAGAAACTGAACAGCTGTTGGCAGGCAGGGGGTGGAGGGAACAGGAGATGGAGCTCCCCGCTGAGGGGCTGTCAGTTCCCACTCTCCACCTCCCCATAAGCCTTCAGTTTAAAGAAAGCCTCCATCTGTCAGCGTCGGGCATGTGGGATAGAGTTGTGGCCAAAGAGGGGTGGGCAGTGCTTAGGAGCTTGGCATGGCTGGGAATCAGGCCCAGGAAGGAGCATGAGGGGCAAGGCCGTGGGACCTCAGGCCCAGGACTAGGCTTCCCTGGACTGACTGCCAAGGCAGAAGAGATCAAGGTGGAAAACCCCTGCCCCTCAGACCTCTCCCAGCCAGGGAACTGTGAGCTCACACTGCCTGGGCCAGCTCTGAGGTCAGGTGGCTGGGAGGCCTGACCAGGATGAGCCCTGCTCCGCAGGAGAGGGATGAGAGGGATGAGTCATTTGGAATGAATA
The DNA here is from genome assembly GCF_003009895.1 of Hyaena hyaena. Classification (NCBI taxonomy): domain Eukaryota; kingdom Metazoa; phylum Chordata; class Mammalia; order Carnivora; family Hyaenidae; genus Hyaena; species Hyaena hyaena. The sequence goes on from NW_024082873.1 coordinate 27,132, forward strand.
TCGACCCTCTCAAGCACACAAGGCTGGTGGAGGAAGAGCTGGTCCTTCAGAGCCTGCTGAGAGTGTGTGCATGGGTGTGGGGAGGCTCGGAGGGAGGGATGCAATCTCAGAAAAAGTGGCAACTTCTAGAGAAGTGGACAAAAGAGAAGCCAAAGACAGAGCTGTACTAAACTGGAGAGCTCAGCACTCTCCCAGGTGGCCTTGGGCACATGTGGTCAGCACCCCAATTACAAAGTTTTCCTTCCTAAATGTCCTCATCCCTAGTAGAGAATTAGTCTCTCATGGATGCACTGCACTAAATAACACCCAAAGTAGTTCTGAGTTGCCAGTGGACCCTCATTTCCATAATTTTTCATGTTGAGCATACATTTATCCCATTGTAAAGATTAGGGAAACAGACCAGGAGAGAGGGAACCAGGATCTCCTGTAGGCTGAGAGCATCTCTCCATTAGCTGCCACAGAGCCTGAAATACCAACTCTCATCCTCGGGGTTCAGCACTGGCCTCCTTTATGGCCTCTCCTCCAGAAGCACGAGAAAAACAGTTTCCTTCTCCTTTATGGTTCTCTTTAGGCTAGGAGACCCGGAGGTGGTGGGGAGAGGGATGAGGATAGAGGCACTGCATATATGGAGCAGGAACACATCAGCACATTATATGGAAGCCAGCAGCCCATCCTCACACCCTGGTCTTCGTCCCTACCTCCTATACCCACTGTCTGTCCTTCCCTTGTCCCCAGGAGGCTCGCCAAATCTACTCTTCTTCTGATTCCCCTGTTGGGAGTGCAATACATCATGTCTCCTTCTTTCCCAGCAACTTTACAGCTCATCATGGGGTCTTTCCAAGTATAAACCATCAACCAAAGTCTGTGTCCTCTCTGGGCTTTAAGGGAATTGGAGTCTTGGACCCTTGCCACTAGATTCCATTTTCCCACCCACTGTAATAAGTCCTGATTAAGACTTACTGTATGCTTAGTCCTTTGGTTAATCAGGGGAACATAGGGACAGGGACAGGGGTGGTACAGGGACAGGGGTCTCCTGGAGTCTGTCTACCTCGCCTCCCCTACCCCGTTCCTCCCTAGGGTTTTGTGGTGGCCATCCCGTACTGCTTCCTCAATGGTAAGGTAAGCCACTCCCAGACCTTGGGGATCAGGCAATAGCACTCAGGTTTCAAGGTCCGGAAACATGAATGGGATATGTGCAGAGCAAGGATGGGTTAAATCTTAAGACTCCATGTGTGGTTCTCAGACTAGAAAATAGGTGATGGCCCATAACTAGGACCTTGTTAAAAATGCTGATTTCTGCCCTCTGCCCCCCAGACCTGCTGACTTAGAATCTGTTTGTTAACACACATACACACACACACACACACACACACACACACACACACACACACACCTGGGACACCTGGGATTCGTGTGCACATCAGTTTGGTTAAGTGGCGAGTGGGGATAGGGGAAAGGGGGTGGGCAGCCAGTGGAGGCTGAGTTACTGTGGAGCCCTGGTTACAAAGCACAGCAATCTATCCACTCAGAAGAGCTCGTGTGAGCTGGAGGGCAGCGATCAGAAGAAAGGGGATTCGGCCACCCAGGGGAAGCATCCCTAACCCTCCCCAGACCTCATTCACTGATCTTCTCTCTACCTCCTACCTCCTCCAAGGCCTTGATTTAACCCCTGTCCCTAGTGCACCGTGCACTAGCCAAGGTAGCATCTGCGTCTCTCAATTTAGACTCCCCTAGAGGATCCAACTGGCTGGCTCAACACACTAAATCCAGAGCAGCCCAGTCAGCCACAGAGGAGGCTTACTAGGAGCAGACTTGAATACCTCGATTTTCCCAAGTGCAGGCGGAGTTACGGTGGAAGTGGTGGCGTTGGCACCTGCAGGGCTTCTTGGGCTCGGATCCCAAATACCAACACCCATCAGAGGCAGCACCAAGGGCACATGCAGCACGCAGGTCTCCATTCTGCCCCGCATCATCCCGGGCACACGCCGTTCCTCCAGCTTCCAGGCCGAAGTCTCCCTGGTCTGACCACCAGGCGCCCATGGGCCTCCACTGGCCGTTCCTTCCGCATCTCCCACCCTGGGTGGCACTGGGTACTGAGGCCTGCTGGGGGACACCAGCCCCAGGCCTGGGCTTGGAGGCTGACCCGGTCCCCACGCTACTGCCCGGATGCCCCTAAAGAACTCTGCCCTTGCGCTTTCCTGAGAGTAGGGTGCACAGACGCGGGAGCCGCTTCTCTGCAAGTAGGGGTGCTGGGTGCTCCCACCTGGAAGATGTGGGGTGGAGCTCAGCCATCAGAGTCCTCGTCCACCAATCAGGGGCAAGAAACCCACATGCTCTCACCTAACTTGGCATTGGTAGCTCTCAGGCGCCCTCCAACGTAGGCAGGGGCCCATCCCTGGACAATGAATGTGGGAAGTGGCCGTTGCCAAGGACACAAAGATCTTGCACCTAAAGGTCACCCGCTGCCACCATCACCTCAAAAGAGCCTGAAGTTCCACCATCCCTGTCAAGATTCTTCGAGCTAAGCATCATTATCATTAAGACATCTCTTCCAAGATGCAATCGCCTCCTCCAGCATCGTCTTTGGAGCAGCTAGCTCCTCCGAGTGGAGGAGTTTCTCTGCCTCAGGCAGGTGTGGTTTTACAGGGAGTTTAGTTCAGGGGGACACAGGTCTCTGCATAGTCCCTGCTGAAGTGGAGTGGTCCCAGGGTGGCTGGAATGGTTGGGACTTCCACCAGCCCTCCCATCTCTACAGGCAGTGGGAGTGCCCCTTGGCTGCCCACCAGGTGTGCCAACGATTAGAATCAGGCTGAGAGATGTGCAGTCATGGGCCCCTTAATCCTCACATCAACCCAGCAAGATGGGAACAACTGTCCCTATTTCACAGGTCAGGAAACCAAGTCTCAAAGAGAGGTACCTCGCCTTGTCACACAGATAAGGCTTGATCTCAGATCTGTCAGATGAGAAAGCAAAGGCACAAATTCTTACTGCTGCTTTTTATATACTGTAACAAGCTTCATCCTCTTAGTTATTTGATTCGCCACAAATATTATTGCCACCATCCCTGCAACCCCATTCCCACCGGAGCCACACTGGAGTATGGCTGAGAGGTCCTTGAGCCCCTCTATTGTCTGGACAAGAGCCTGGTGGTTGTGACGTCCTGTGTCAGCCCTGTACCCTGTGGCCACATGGCTTTCTGCCCATGCTTCAAGCAGAAGACCCCCCTCAGGACTCCAAACAGGCTGTGCAACAATAAATGTTGGGTTGAATTGACTTGGTTCCCCTGGTGGTTGATGTTCCCTCGTGACCTAAAATGGAGACCAGCTCTCAACTTTTGGCCATTTCCCCACATTCAGAGGAGGGGAGGTCACAAGCATCACTGAAGCCAGATGTCACCACCTCTCTGGCTTGGGATGAGAATTCTACACTTCCGGGTGAGAAGCACAGACTTCTAAATATCTTCAATTCATGTCTCATTGAGTGATGTCCCATGTCTTCTGAGAGTGGTGAAGTTATGCGTGGTTCTCATTGTGTCCCCTGATCTTCTAGATCCAGCCAAGAGGAGGCAATTCCATTAGATCAGTACTAAACAGCTGTCCGAGCTGCCCGCAGTCCCAGAAATGGTTAAATGGGAGCATTTTGCAGGCCACAGTGATTCCTGCAGACAGGCATGCATGGGATATGAGCTGACCATGTTGAGCTGCCCAGGGTTCAGCTAAGAGGAGATAGAGAGAGGACAGAGCAAATTTCACCAAAATGAGTGACAGAGCCAGTATGACCCAGGCAGTAAGACAAAGTCAATGATATCAATTAGCAAGAGGTCTCCAAAGCCATTGCCTGACCCCTTGGCTTCCACTTCCTGCAAACCTGCAGGGGGCTTGTCTTGTTTGGGAATGGGAGAGGGATGCCAACTGGTAAAAAGAAGCTAGAAAAGGCTGACAAAGCCTCAGATCTGCTTACAAGTCTCCTTCGAAGCCTTTCTCTACTCAGTACCATCCCAGAACCCATCACCAAATGACAGCCCCAACCAACCCAGCCTGAGTCAGGGGTCATCAGGCCAGACTCAGAGTGACCATGAACCCAGGGGTAGCACCAGGCACATACCCTTGGATCAGTGGCCCAGCAGGTCTGACTGTGGCAAACTCCATCTAGAGTCGTGTGCCATCCCTGCCCTGTGCATGGCCAGCTGTAGGACAGAGGAAGGAATGGCCCTAGCTTTGGTTTCAGGCATACTCTGGCCTGCTGGAGAGAGCATTCTCAGCACTCATCATCCCTTCCTCTGCCCAGGCCAACGGTGCTGACAACTGATGGGGTGAGGAGAGCTGGGCATGGGCACTCGGGTCACCTGGAACTTGTTCTATTCTTCCCCTAGAGCCTCCTATCCCTACTACTCCAAGGCACAGGGGATAAGAAATCGGGACCAGGCAGGATGGCCATTCTCCTCTCTCCCAGCTGGGCCATGTCTCTCTCTCTCTCTCTCTCTCTCTCTCTGATTTCCCTCCCTGCCTCCCCAGCTCAGTCCCTCTCTAAACTGGTTCCAGAGATGTTGTCTACCAGTAAGGTCCAGAAGACCAAGCCCTACTGTTTTTAGTCCCAACTGTAATTCAGATGTTCTCATACATCTTGAGCAGTTTCTTGTATCTCTGGGCATCAGTTTTTCCACCTGATGGATGGCTAGGCTTAGCTCCTGGCTAAGGCATGAGTGGCTAATAAGGAAGGGGATGCCCAGAGCCCTCTGCTACCTGCTGTGTCCTCTGGGGTCAGGGAGGACAGCAACAGGAGGGAGATCCCCAAGCAGACTGGGGGCCAGGGGATGCAGAGAGGATGGAGGCTGAGAGAACAAGGAATCATTCTCTGGAACTGAGGGATGAGCTCAGGCTGGTGGAAGAGGGTAAGGGGAGGAGGGAAAACAGAAATGGGAGGAGTAAACAGATCAAAGAAGAAGGGAATTTGTAGAGGAAAGGGCAGCACCTTGCCTTCCAAATCAGTGATCCCACAGGCTGCCTGAGCTATGGGAAGGCCAGGAAGGACCACCAGACCAAGCTAGACCCAGCCCATCCACCACAGTGCCCGAAATCCCACCGTTAGTGAGGCATAGCTTCAGAGAAAAGGAGAAATCCCAGAGGAGACTAGATTTATCAGCCAGGACTGTGGCCAGTGAAGCAAACATGGAGAGATCCAGCAAAAGGAAGAATACTGGTGAGGTCCTGCCCTGAGAGTAGGTGAAAAGTCCAGCGTAGGGCATTCAGGAACAGAGAGAAGCTGAAATCCGGTCTCGGGTGGGTAGATGCCATGGGCAGACAGCCCAAGCTGCCTGTGGAGTGGGGCAACCATGAGCACATTTCTCCTACACACCTTCTTCCCTCCACCCTCCCCAGTCCCTTCCCTGCCTCACAAGGCACTTGTCAGGCCAGTCCAGCTCATCTCTAGTGCCACCTGCTGGGTACCTCAAGGACTTCACCAAGGTTGGCCATCGGGCCCCAAACATTACAGAGTTCAGGCCCCACCACAGGAGGCCAGGTGACACAGGCCTGTCTCCTCAACTCCATTTCAGAGTGAAATACAAGAGGGAAGAAGTCGTGAGGCCACAGGATAGGTGACGCCAGGGACAACCTAGGATTAGCTAGACCCAGGGCCTGGTCCTTAGACCCAGTCCTTTGACTTCTGTGGCACACAGTGATACCTGTCCCAATCTCAGCTGTAGAGTTGGGCCTTTAGGGCACAGACTAGGTCCTGTCCCTTGACTGAGCCCTGACCCCAGTTCCTGAGGGCAAAGTCCAGTTACCTCAGCTGGGCACCTCCTGGAAAAAGGAGCCCCCTCCATCCTGGTGCAGAGGGCCACCATCAATTTGACAGCAGAGGTCACCATATGGACAGTACCTACCACTCTGGGGCACAGGCTGAACAAGGAGGGTGGCCAGTGTGCCGGCTGAATGAATAGGGAACAGCTTCCCTGGTGAAGAGACATCAGGTTGTCTCCAAGGACTAAGCAGGTGTCTCTAGGTCCCAAGGGAGCGTGATGGGTGTCAGGGACACCCAAATCCAAGTAAGCAGGTGCCTGGGGTGGGCACTTAGCTGCAGGAACCTAGTGGAGGCTTCTTAAATGAGGCCAATGGGATGAGGTGGAGGTTCCTTAAATGAGGCCAACGGGATGAGGTGGACTTGGGGCAGGCCACCCTGGCTGCTGAGAAGGGCCCCGGGGTCAAGCTGAGGAAAAGTTGCCAGTCCATCATCCAGGTGAGGGAGGAGGAAGAGGAGGGGGTTTGGGGAGATGATGACCTGGTTGGGGACATGCTGAATGTAATGTCTGTGGGGATGTCTGGGGAGAGCCCAAGTGTACTGAAATCATGATTGAAAGGGACAAGGCGCAGGCAAGGGTGGGAAGGCCTGGGCAGCCCCCACGGGGCAGGGGCACAGGGAGTCTGTACCTGCATGCACAGATACAGAATCCATTGGGCCGTCCTGGGCCCAGCAGGATGAGGAGTCCAAGTCAGCCCCTCTATTCCCACCATTTGTCCAGGGCCCGTTTTCCCGAGCAATGACCCTGCCTCCTCCCAGCTCCCCCTATGTGGGAACAGGAACTGCTCTAATCTCTCCAAAGGGAGGGGGCCAGAGCCACAGCTGGCAGTCATTAAACACCCTGATCAGGCCAGGGATGGTGGAGATATTAATAGCCAGGAGTCGATGGCCCAGGAGACACAGCCTCCCAAGGAGAAGGACAGAAATCTCAGCAGGCCATGGGGATGAGGAAGACGGGTCAGGCAATGCCTTAGCCTCCATGCAGGATAGATGGGGTAACCAGAGTCCAGAGAAGAGAAGGGGCTTGCTTGGAATAATTAGCAAGTCTTTGGCATAGCCCAGCCATGGACCCAGGTCTCAAAACCCCAGAGCCCCACTTCATTATGTGGATTACATAGGTGAGTTTCATCAAGAGGGCCCTGAGGGGAATCACAAGCAGGGCAGACAGCAGGAGACACTAATTCTTTAGTCTTTTTATTAAAATCGTGGTATTTTGTTCATTGTATCTTTTTTATATTAGTTTTGATTTTTTGAAATATTGCACTAATATATTGTTTATTCTGATCACTGACTTTTTTGCCATCTCCTTAAAATTTGCATCTGAGGCAAATGCCTCGCTTGCCTCACCCTGGTCCCAGTCCAGCTCTTTGAAGTCCCAGTATCCCTGGGTTCCAGCATGCAGCGTGAAAGAAACTGACATGTTCTGAACCGGCCTATATGTGGTTCAGAGGGAAAGGGTCCCACCTGGGTGATGCCTAGTAAAACCAGGCAACTCCAAGGTTAATGCTGTGACTTAACCTAGTGTTTTCTGTCTGTCTCCTCTACTGTTCTCAGTATGTTGACTTTCATCCACAGACCTATCCCCTCATGATTGCAAGATGGCTGTCATGAACCTAAGCATCATGTTCTCACAGAACTCCATCTAGTGCCAGAATGTTTCCTGTGTGTCTCCATTTATCAGGAAGATAAAATATCCCAGAATGCATCTTATGCACACTTTCCTCAGGCTCCTGGGCCAGGACCAGGTCACATACCCAAGCCTTGGCTGCAACTTCCAGAAAGAAAGTTGATCTAGTAAGGAAGAATGGGGGGATGGCTGCTGGCTCTTTCTAGATGTTTCTTTGGGTAAATATGTGGCCTTTCAACATCCCTCCATCTGAGCTTGGTGGGATAGTATATGGTAGAGGTGAGGAAGCCCAACCAGTCAAGGATAAGTGCTGGAAACAGAAAACACTCTAGGTATTTTGTACAGAAAGATATTCAATGTAGGGAATTAAATGTAGAAAGGTCTGGAGGCATGGAGGTGAGGGCATACTTCTGCCCTGTGGTAGGTCACACTATCCCAGCTGCTGCCTTGCAGGAAATTCTTGTCAGCATCCTAGTTGCACATCCTTTAAGTGGTGACAAGAAAATGGAAGTAACATAGCATCCTCTGCCATGAAAACTCCTGTCTGCCAGATCCCAGCCAGCAGTCAGCACACTGTAGGAAGAATGGCCTCTGCCTCCTCTACCTTCCAGCTCACGCCTCCGGTGCTTCCCTTTGGTGGAGCAGTAGCGGGCGTTGGTGAGCATAACTGTGTTCCTCTGGTGGAGCAGTTGCATCCAGCAAGGGGGGCCTGGGAAAGGTAGTCTTCAGCTTTCTAGCCCCTGCAACACACAGGAATATGGAAGGGGCAGACAGGGAGCCTGGGTGCCAATAGGTCATTTCTAGCACAGAGGCTCAGGTGATCTTGTAGCCTGTGTTGCCAGAAAGAGAGCTTGACACAAGAGTCTGGGATCAAGAAATATGAATTAGGGACAGAGAAGTGTGAAATAGGGAAATAGGAAAGCCAAAATGGTGGTGAGTTATTGCACAGGTCACTGGTGTGGCTACTGGGATTCTCTTTGAGAAGCAGGCAGGGTCAGGATAGCATTAACTCCTGGATCCCACCATCTATCACTCAAAGTCTGCCCGTGTCAATGTCTTTCCATGCAGGAGTTGTCAAGTTCCTGTTCCTGCAGGTGTCCCACACCATGGCTTCGGAGGAACACAGGGTAGAAACTGTTGGCTGAGTATCAGTATGGTATAACACTTTGCTCATACCACCATGCATGTGTTTCCAGCGTGACTCCTTTTGTGAAACAAGATGGTAGGTAACTCAATGCTGCATTCCTCACCTGGTTGGTTCTCAGAATTGAGCACACTGCACTTCCACCATTTGTGTCACATTACCAACATGGCAAGATATGGTTTTAGGTGAAAGACGGGTTCCACACAGCGGTCGTTCAGTCTGTCGAGTATATCACACTTACCTCATACTGCCATGCACGTGTTTTCAAACGTGACTAACTTAGGGATACATGATAGTGATCGAATGCTGCATCCAGCACAGCATTGTTTCCCAGATTGGAGCCTACCGCACTTGCATCATTCGTCTCTACACCTGTTTTTCAACACTACTAACATAGTGAAACAAGCTGTTATTTGAATGATGTGTCCTCCCCCGACTCCACAGTTTGGCTCGCAGAGTTAATTGTATAACACTTTGCTCATATCTCCATGCATGTGTTTTCAACATGACTATCTCTGTGAAACAAGATGGTAACTCAATGTTGCATTCCTCACCCTGTTGTTTCTCAGAGCTAAGCATACTGCACTTCCATCCTTGGTCTCAGCATCTGTTTTTCAACATTACTAACACAAGTGAAACTAGATGTTAGTTCATTGTTGGCTTCCAAACAGTGTTCCTTCACAGAGATGAGCATATCACATTTCGAACTTCAATGAATGTGTTTTCAAACATGAATCACATGCTGAAACAAGATGGTAACTGAACGCTGCATTTCGCACAGTGTAGATTCACCCAGATGAGAATACTGCACTTCTATCATTGGTCGCTGCATCTGTTTTTCAACATTACTAACACAAGTGAAACTAGATGTTAATTCATTGTTGGCTTCCAAACAGTGTTCCTTCACAGAGATGAGCATATCACATTTACCTCGAACTTCAATGAATGTGTTTTCAAACATGAATCACATGCTGAAACAAGATGGTAACTGAATGCTGCATTCCTCACAGTGTGGGTTCACCCAGATGAGAATACTGCACTTCTGTCATTGGTCGCTGCATCAGTTTTCCATTAGTAACCTCGTGGAAAATGTGTTAGTTGAATGCAGCGTTCGCCACAGGGTTCGTCACACCTTTGGGAATATAACACTTCCCTCAAACTTCCAGATGTCTTTTCCTACATGACTAACCCAGTGAAGCAAGATCTCTACTTTGTGCAATCTGCACAGTGTTGTTTTCACTGAGTTGATTGAGCATGCTGCACTTCCATCACTGGTTTACGCATCTTTAACACTACAAACATAGGGAAACATGTTTTTAGGTGAATGATGGCTTCTTCACAGTATTCTCTTATAGAGTGAGTATATAACACTTCTCTTATACCTACACTCATGTGTTTTAAAATATTCTTGACTTTGTCAATCAAGATTGTAACAGAATACTGCATTCCGCCCCTGGTTTTTTTCACAGAGTTGAACATACAGCCCTTCCATCTTTGGTGTCCACATCAGTTTTGCACGTTACTAACATGATCTTAATTAAATGATGGTTTCCCAATGCTGTTTGTTCACAGGGATGGGTATACAGCAGTTGCCTGATATAACCATGCATGCGTTTTCAAATGTGACTAACTCTGTGCAACAAGATGGTACCTGAAATGCTGCTTTCTTGGCAGTGTTGTTTCACAGACTTGTGCACAGTCCACTGCCATCTTCTGTGTCTACATCTTTTTCAATAACCACCAACGGAGTGAAACATGATTTTATTTGAATGATGGGTTCCCCACAATGATCTTTCACTGAGTTGATTATGTAACATTTACCTCATACTTCCATGCATGTGTTTTCAAATATGACTCACTCAGGGAACGAAGATGGTAACTGAATGCTGCAATCCACACAGTGTTGTTTGATAGAGCTGAGCATATTGCACTTTCATCATTGGTTTCCCCAGGTATATTCTAACAATACTAACATAGAGATGTTAGGTGAAAGAAGGCGTCCCCAGGGTGCTCTTTCATAAATATAAGTATATAACACTTAACTCATACTTCCATGCATGTGATTTCACACATGACTTACATAGTGAAACAAGATGGTGATGAAATGCAACATCAAGCACTATGTGGTTTCCCAGATATGAGCAAATTCTAATACATAAGCCTCCGCTCGGAAGCGGACCCTGGCCACCACGTTCACCAGGCGCGGCAACCTCGGCACCACGGCAGTCCGGCGGCACCCCCAAAGCTGGGACCCTGAGGTGCTGCGCCATGGATGCCAAAAGCTAGGGCTGGCCGGCACCATGCCGTGTGCTCTCAAATCAGGCCTCCAGGTGGAGCGCGACACTGTTGGCGGATTCGGTCATGGCGCCTACAGTTTCGGGCCCTAACCCTAGCCCTACCCCTTCACACCATCAAACCCTAGCCACGCCCCTCAGGCTCCTAGGAAGCCTGCACCGAGACCCTCCGCGAGCAAGGGTTCTCACTTCATCCCTCCCAAGAGATGTCCGGACTGGTGCCGCATTGGCCCTGGCAGCTCCCCCGGATACCGCCATAACCCTAGCCCCGTTTCGGGCCCCATGGGGGCCGAGGCCTCATTGCAAAAACCGCACGGCCCTGATGCTCTGAAGCGGTGCTGAATTTTCGGCACGGAGAGTGGACCATGGCCACGACATTCGCCGAGCACGGCAGCCTCGGCAGCACGGCCGTTCAGAATCAACTCGGAAGCCTGGTCCCCCGAGTGGGCGGGCCCTGGGACCAAACGCTAAGGCTGACCGGCACCGGGCCAGGCGCCCTCAATTCAGGACACCTGGGGGAGCGCGGCACTGCCAGAGGATCGGACCCTGGCACGTCGCGGGCTCGGGCCCTAACCCTAGCCCACGGGGTCAAGCACCCCCTAACCCTAGCCCCGCCCCTCAGACTCCCCAGAAGCCTGCGCGGAGGCCTGCCCCGGGCATGTGTTCTTATTTCAGCCCTCCCGGGAGAAGTCGGGACTGGTGCCGATTCTCCCTGGCCGCTCCCCCGGAGCCGCCCTAACCCTAGCTGGGTCTCAGGCCCCAGGCCGGGCCGGGTCCTCATTGCGAAAACCTGTCGGGCCTCAGGCTCCGAAGCGGTGCCGGATTCCTCGGCACGAAGAGGGGACCACGGCCACGACATTCGCCGGGCACGGCAGCCTCTGCAGCACGGTCGTACGGAATCAACCCCGAAGCCTGGTCCCCTGACGGGCCGGGCCCTGGAGGCCAAAGGCTAAGGCTGGCAGGCACCCCGCCAGGCGCCCTCAACTCAGAACACCTGGGGGAGAGCAGCAGTGCCAGCGGATCAGGCCCTGGCGCTTCACGGGCTCGGGCCCTAACCCTAGCACACGGCGTCAAGCACCCTCTAATCCTAGCACCGCCACTGAGACGACCCAGAAGCCTGCGCCGAGGCCCGCACCAGGCATGGGTTCTCACTTCAGCCCTCACTGGAGAAGCCAGGAATGGTGCCGCTTCGGCCCTGGCCATTCACCAAAACGCCGCCCTAACCCTAGCCGGGTCTCAGGCCCCATGCGGGGCCGGGACCTTATTGCGATAAACTCTCGGGCCTGAGGCTCCGAAGCGGTGCCGGATTCCTCGGCACGGAGAGGGTCCAAGGCCACGACATTCGCCGGGACGGCAGCCTCGGCAGCACGGCCGTTCGCAATCAACCCCAAGCCTGGTCCCCCGAGAGGGGGCGGGCCCTGGGAGCTAAACGCTAAGGCTGACTGGCACCGCGCCAGGTGCCCTCAACTCAGAACACCTGGTGGAGCGCAGCACTGCCAGCGGATCAGGCCCTGGCGCGTCCCGGGCTCGGACCCGACCCTAGCCCACGGCGTCGAGCACCCCCTAACCCTAGCCCACGGCGTCGACCACACCCTAACCCTACCCCGCCCATAAGACTCCCCAGAAGCCTGCGCCAAAGCCCGCACCGGGCATGGGTTCTCACTTCAGCACTCCCTGGAGAAGCCGGGAATGGTGCTGCTTCGGCCCTGGCCGTTTCCCAAAACGCCGCCTAAACCCTAGCCGGGTCTCAGGCCCCATGAGGGGCCGGGACCTCATTTTGAAAACCTCTCGGGCCTGAGGCTCGGAAGCGGAGCCGGATTCCTCGGCACGGAGAGGGTCCATGGCCACGACATTCCCCGGGCACGGCAGCCTCGGCAGCACGGCCTCACGGAATCAACCCCGTAGCCTGGTCCCCCGAGAGGGGGCGGGCCGGCACCGCGCCAGGCGCCCTCAACTAAGGCCTCCAGGGGGAGCTCGGCACTGCCAGCGGATCGGGCCCTAGTGCGTCCCGGGCTCGGGCCCTAACCCTAGTCCACGGAGTCGACCACCCCCTAACTCTAGCCCCGCCCCTGAGACTCCTCAGAAGCCTGCGCCAAGGCCCGCACCGGGCATGGGTTCTCACTTCAGCACTCCCTGGAGAAGCCGGGAATGGTGCCGCTTCAGCCCTGGCCGTTCCCCAAAATGCCGCCCTAACCCTAGCCGGGTCTCAGGCCCCATGCGGGGCCGGGACCTCATTGCGAAAACCTGTCAGGCCTGAGGCTCCGAAGTGGTGCCGGATTCCTCGGCACGGAGAGGGTCCACGGCCACGACATTCGCCAGGCACGGCAGCCTCGTAAGCACGGCGGTACGGAATCAACCCAGAAGCCTGGTCCTCCATGGGACGGGCCCTGGGAGCCAAAGGCTAAGGCTGGCCGACACCGCGCCATGCGCCCTCAACTCAGAACACCTGGGGGAGCCCGGCACTGCCAGCGGATCGGACCCTGGCACATCGAGGGCTTGGGCCCTAACCCTAGCCCACGGCGTCAAGCACCCCCTAACTCTAGTCCCTCCCCTCAGACTCCCCAGAAGCCTGCGCAGAGGCCCGCCCCGGGCATGGGTTCTCACTTCAGCCCTCCCGGGAGAAGTCGGGACTGGTGCCGCTTCGGCCCTCTCCGCTCCCCCTGGATGCCGCCCTAACCCTAGCCGGGTCTCAGGCCCCATGCGGGGTCGGGTCCTCATTGCGAAAACCTGTCGGGCCTGAGGCTCCGAAGCGGTGCCGGATTCCTCCGCACAGAGAGGGGACCACGGCCACGACATTCGCCGGGAACGGCAGTCTCGGCAGCACGGCCGTCCGGAGGCACCCCCGAAGCCAGGTCTACGGAGACGGCGTGCCCTGGGAGGCAAACGCTAAGCCTGGCCAGCACCGCACAAGGCGTCCTCAACTCAGGACACCTGGGGCAGCGCGGCACTGCCAGAGGATAGGGTCCTGGCGCGTCCCGGGCTCGGGCCCTAACCCTAGCCCTAGGCGTCGACCACCCCCTAACCCTAGCCCTGCCCCTCAGACTCCACAGAAGCCTGCGCCGAGGCCCGCACCGGGCATGGGTCTCACTTCAGCCCTCCTTGGAGAAGTAGGGACTGGTGCCGATTTGCCCTAGCCGATCCCCCGGACGCCGCCCTAACCCTAGCCGGCTCTCAGGCCCCATGCGGGGCCGGGTGCTCATTGCGAAAACCTCTCGGGCATGAGGCTCCGAAGCGGTGCCAGATTCCTCGGCACGGAGAGGGGACCACGGCCACAACATTCTCCGAGCACGGCAGCCTCGGCAGCACGGCTGTTCAGAATCAACTCGGAAGCCTGGTCCCCCGAGGGGGAGGGCCCTGGGACCAAACGCTAAGGGTCACCGGCACCAGGCAAGGCGCCCTCAACTAGGACACCTGGGAGAGCGCGGCACTGCCAGCGTATCGGACTGTGGCGCCTCGAGGGCTCGGGCCCTAACCCTAGCCCTAGGTGTTGACCACCCCCTAACCCTAGCCCCGCCCCTCAGACTCCCCAGAAGCCTGCGCTGATGTCCACCCCGGGCATGGTTTCTCACTTCAGCCCTCGCCCTCCCGGGAGAAGTCGGGACTGGTGCCGATTCGCCCTGGCCGCTCCCCTGGACGCCGCCCTAACCCTAGCTGGGTCTCAGGCCCCATGCCAGGCAGGGTCCTCATTGCGAAAACCTGTCGGGCCTGAGCTCCAAAGCGGTGCCAGATTCCTCGGCACGGAGAGGGTCTAAGGACACGACATTTGCCAGGCACGGCAGCCTCGGCAGCACGGCCGTATGGAATCAACCCGAAGCATGGTCCCCCGAGGGGGCGGGCCCTGGGAGCCAAAGGCTAAGGCTGGCCGGCACCGCCCCATGGGCCCTCAACTCAGAACACATGGTGGAGCGCAGCACTGCCAGCAGATCGGGTCCTGACGCGTCCCGGGCTCAGGCCCTAACCCTAGCGCACGGCGTCAAGCACCCCCTAACCCTAGACCCGCCCCTCAGACTCCCCATAAATCTGCGCCGATGCCCGCACCGGGCATGGGTTCTCACTTCAGCCCTCCCTGGAGAAGCCAGGAATGGTGTCGCTTCGGCCCTGGCCGTTCCCCAAAACGCGGCCCTAACCCTCCAGGGTCTCGGGCCCCATGTGGGGCCGGGTCCTGATTGCGAAAATTTCTCGGGCCTGAGGCTCCGAAGCGGTGCCGGATTCCTTGGCATGGAGAGGAGACCACGGCCACGACATTAGACGGGAACGGCAGTCTCGGCAGCACGGTAGTCCGGAGGCACCCCCGAAGCCGGGTCCACGGAGGGGGCGGGCCCTGGGAGCCAAATGCTAAGGCTGTCCAGCATCGCACAAGGCGCCCTCAACTCAGGACACCTGGGGGAGCGCGGCACTGCCAGCGGATAGGGTCCTGGCGCGTCCCGGGCTCGGGCCCTAACCCTAGCCCTAGGCGTCGACCACCCCCAAACCCTAGCCCCGCCCCTCAGGCTCCCCAGAAGCCTGCGCAGAAGCCCGCCCCGGGCATGGGTTCTCACTTCAGCCCTCCCTGGAGATGGCGGGAATGTTGCCGATTCGCCCTGGCCGCACACACGGAAGCCGCACTAACCATAGACGGGTCTCAAGCCCCATGCCGAGCCAGGTCATCATTGCGAAAACCTGTCGGGCCTGAGGCTCCGAAGCGGTGCCGGATTCCTCGGCACGGAGAGGGGACCACGGCCACGACATTCGCCGAGCACGGCAGCCTCGGCAGCACGGTTGTACGGAATCAACCCCGAAGCCTGGTCCCCCGAGTGGGCGGGCCCTGGGATCAAACGCTAAGGCTGACTGGCACCGGGTCGGGCGCCCTCAACTCAGGACACCTGGGGGAGCGCGGCACTGCCAGATGATAGGGTCCTGGCGCGTCCCGGGCTCGGGCTCTAAACTTAGCCCTAGGCGTCGACCATCCCCTAACCCTAGCCCTGCCCCTCAGGTTCCCTAGAAGCCTGCGCCAATGCCGGCCCCGGGCATGTGTTCTCACCTCATCCCTCCCTGGAGAAGTCGGGACTGGTGCCGATTCGCCCTGGCCGCACTCCCGGATGCCGCCCTAACCATCGTCGGGTCTCAGGCCCCATGCCGGGCCAGGTCTTCATTGCGAAAACCTGTCGGGTCTGAGGCTCTGAAGCGGTGCCGGATTCATCGGCACGGAGAGGGTCTAAGGCCACGACATTCTCCGGGCACGGCAGCATCGGCAGCACGGTTGTACGGAATCAACCCCGAAGCCTGGTCCCCCGAGGGGGCGGGCCCTGGGAGCCAAAGGCTAAGGCTGGCCGACACCGCCCCATGCGCCCTCAACTCAGGACACCAGGGGGAGCGCAGCACTGCCAGCGGATCGGGCCCTGGCGAGTCGCGGGCTCGGGCCCTAACCCTAGCCAACGGCGTCGAGCCCCCCCTAACCCTAGCCCCGCCCCTCAGGCTCCCCAGAAGCCTGCGCCGAGGCCCTCTCCGGGCATGTGTTCTCACTTCAGCCCTCCCGGGAGAAGTCGGGACTGGTGCCGCTTCCGCCCTGTCCGTTCCGCAAAATGCCGCCCTAACCCTAGCCGGGTCTCGGGCCCCATGCGGAGCTGGGTCATGATTGCGAAAACCAAAAGGGACTGAGGCTCGGAAGCGGTGCCGAATTTTCGGCACGGAGAGTGGACCACAGCCACGACATTCGCCGAGCACGGCAGCCTTGGCAGCACGGTTGTACCGAATCAACCCCGAAGCCTGGTTCCCCGAGGGGGCGGGCCCTGGGACAAAACGCTAAGGCTGACCGGCACCAGGCAAGGCGCCCTCAAGTAGGACACCTGGGGGAGCGCGGCACTGCCAGCGGATCGGACCTTGGCGCGTCCCGGGCTCGGGCCCTAACCCTAGCCATAGGCGTTGACCACCCCCTAACCCTAGCCCCGCCCCTCAGGCTCCCCAGAAGCCTGCGCAGATGCCCGCCCCGGGCATGGGTTCTCACTTCAGCCCTCCCTGGAGATGGCGGGAATGTTGCCGATTCGCCCTGGCCGCTCCCGCGGACGCCGCCCTAACCCTAGCCGGGTCTCAAGCCCCATGCCGGGCCGGGTCCTCATTGCGAAAACCTGTCGGGCCTGAGGCTCCGAAGCGGTGCCGGATTCTTCGGCACGGAGAGGGGACCACGGCCACGACATTCGCCGAGCACGGCAGCCTCGGCAGCACGGTTGTACGGAATCAACCCCGAAGCCTGGTCCCCCGAGTGGGCGGGCCCTGGGATCAAACGCTAAGGCTGACTGGCACCGGGTCGGGCGCCCTCAACTCAGGACACCTGGGGGAGCCCGGCACTGTGAGCGGATCGGACCCTGGCGCGTCGCGGGCTCAGGACCTAACCCTAGCCTTTGGCGTTTTCCACCCCCTAACCCTAGCCCCGCCCCTCAGGCTCCCCAGAAGCCTGCGCCGAGGCCCGCCGCGAGCATGTGTTCTCACTTCAGCCCTCCCGGGAGAAGTCCGGACTGGTGCCGCTTCTGCCCTGGCCGCTCCCCCGTACGCCGCCGGAACCCTAACCGGGTCTCAGGCCCCATGCGGGGCCGGGTCCTCATTGGGAAAACCTGTCGGGCCTGAGGGTCCGAAGCGGTGCCGGATTCCTCGGCACGGAGAGGGTCTAAGGCCATGACATTCGCCAGGCACGGCAGCCTCGGAAGCACGGCCTTTCGGAATCAACCCCGAAGCCTGGCCCCCCGAGGGGGCGGGCCCTGGGAACCAAACGCGAAGGCTGGCTGGCACGGCGCCAGGCGCCCTCAACTCAGGCCTCTGGGGGGACTGCGGCACTGCCAGCGGATCGGACCCTGGCGCGTCCCGGGTCCGGGCTCTAACCCTAGCCCTAGGCGTCGATCACCCTCTAACCTTAGCCCCGCCTCTCAGGTTCCCCAGAAGCCTGCGCCAGGGCCGCCCCGGGCATGGGGTCTCACTTCTACCCTCCTTGGAGAAGCCGGGACTGGTGCCACTTTGGCCCTGGCCGCTTTCCCAGACGCCGCCCTATCCCTAGCCTGCCTCGGTCCCATGGTGGGCCGGGTCCTCATTGGGAAAACCGCACGGGCCTGAGGCTCCGAAGCGGTGCCGGATTCTTTGGCACGGAATGGGACACTGACCACGTCGTTCTCCGGGCGCAGCAATTCGGCACCACGGCCGTCCGGCGGCATCCCAGAAGGCGAGTCCCCCGAGGTGGCGAGCCCTGGAACCCAAACGCCAAGTGTGGCCGGCACCGTGCCATGTGCTCTCAAATCAGGTCTCAGGGTGGTGCGCGGCACTACCGGCGGATTGGTTCCTGGCGTGTCCCGGGCTCGAGCCCTAGCCCTAGACCATCTCCTAACCCTAGTCCCGGCCTCAGGCTCCCCAGAAGCCTGCAGCGAGGCCTGCCCCGGGCATGGGTTTTCACTTCATCCTTTCTGGGAGACGGCGGGTCTGGTGCCGCTTCGACCCTGGCCGCTCCCCCGGACGCTGCCCTAACCCTAGCCGCGCCTCCGGACCCATGGGGGGCAGGGCCCTCATTGGGATAACCGCAAGGGTCTGAGGCTCAGAAGCGGTGCCGGATTCCTCGGCAGGGAAAGGGGACCCTGGCCACGTCGTTCGCCTGGCGGGGCAACCTCGGCACCATGCCGTTCGGTGGAATACCCGTAGCGGGTCCCCCGAGGTGGCGGTCCCTGGAAGCCTAACGCTAAGGCTGGCCGGCACTGTGCCATGCGCCCTCAACTCAGGCCTCCTTGTGGATCACGACTTTCTCGGAGGATTGGTTTCTGGAGCGTCCCGGGTTTGGGCCCTAACCCTTGCCCTGGCATTCTGCCACACGGTATTCCTAGCCCTACCTGTCAGGGTCATGGTAATCCTGCACCTGAGCCTGCCCCGCGCATGGGCCCTCAATTCAGCCCTCCTGGTTGGTTATGGGACGGAGCCGCTTCGGCCCTGTCCTCTCCACCCTCTGTCCCACTAACCCTAGCCGTGCCTCTGGCTCCATGGGGACCCAGTCCTCTATCCGAGACCAGCTTGGCGCTGGGCCCAAGAATCATTGCTGGCTTTTCTAGCATGTAAGTAGAACTGCGGCAGTAGGGCTGTCCGGAGACACTACCGTATCCAGGTTACCAGGGATGCCCGCCCTGGAACCCAAACGCTAAGGCTGGCCAGCACCGTGCAATGTGCCCTCAACTCAACCCTCTTCTTGGTCCACTGCACTGCCGGTGGATCGTTTCCTGGATCAACCCATGCTTGCGCACTAACCCTAGCTCTTGCACTCTGCACATCCTAACCCTAGACCTACCCCTCAGGCTCACAGGAACCCTGCATCTGAGTTTGTCCCGCCATTGGCCCTCATTTCAGCCCTTACGGTTCATCGCGGGAACTGGTGCCCTTTCCGACCTGCCGCCGCCCCAGGATGCATTCTATCCCTAGCCTCAGCTGTCTCTTCCTATGGGGATTCGAGTCCTCTATTTGAGAAAACCCCAGAATCGGGCCCAGAAGTGGTCATGGCTTCTTCAGTATGGAATGTGGAACATCACCATGATCTTCACAAATCCCAGAAACAGCGGCAGGAGGGGTATCCTGAGGCCCCACTGCAGCCGGGCTCAATGAGGAGGCGGGTCCTGGAAACTGAACACGATGCCTAGCCATCATCATCCTTGCGATCTGAACTCTGTACTCTCGGTGGACCACTGAACTGCTGGCGGTCCATCCTGAGAGCCTCCACAGATCTATTCCGACGAATGCCCTACCCCCTACACTGATCCCTATCCCGACACCTAGTCCTTCCTCTCGTCCTAACTGTGCACCTAACCCACGTCAGCGCATGCACCCTCATTTCCCTCCAGGAAGATCCCCGGACCAGTGCCACGTTGGACCTGGTGACTCCCTTGGACTGAATCCCAACCATAGCCAAGGCTCTGTCACCTTGGGGACTCCTTTCCAGAGGACACTTCTCTATAATACCTGAGAGCTACTAACTCCTCAGCTAGAGATTCAGACTCGCATTTGCGCTGTAGGTACACAGACCAGTAAATCTGGCTATAAAGTGTTGGAAGCGTTTTATGACCAAATGAGGTGTATTGTCCTTACCCTTTTTCTCTTCCGACAGCAAGGCCTGCGAGAGCTCAGCCAGGTCCTGGTGGCTGCTGGTCCACCACAGGACACTGAGTGGTCCAGGCCATGGGGATGGTGACATGTGTCTACATGGAGACTGAGGATGTCTGGGCCATGCTCTGTCGTGGTGGGGACACGGATGTGTCCACATGGTCACCGTTGTTGTCCGGGCCGTGGCGATGGGCAACTGTCATCCATTCGGACACTAAGGATGTCTGTGCTGAGGTGCCTCTGGGCGGTGTCCCGTCATTTGGGGACGAGGATGTGTCACCCATGCGGACACTGAGGATGGCCAGGTCCTGTCCCGTCATTCTGAAGATGGGTTTTGAGGTGCACATGGACATTGATGTTGTCCAGGCTATGTCCCGTCATCGTGAGGGATAGGTGGCATGCTGTCCAAATGGACACAGAGGACACCAGGCCCCATTCACACAGCCCGGCATTGAGTTCTGACCACCTGAGGCTTCTGAGGAGACTTTGTGGTCTCCAATCTTCTGGCATTAGCACATGGCAGCCTGAAGGGAGGCCCAGGCCCCTACCTCTGGCTAGAGTCGCCACCTGCATGTCTGCAGGATGGCTGAGTCCTCTGCGGCCAGCAGGCGGCTGTGGTGATGACTAGCGTCTTCAAACATGGTATGAAGGTCCTCAGGTGGAGAGCGCCGTGTTGGGGCAGAGAGCTTGGGGGGTGCAGGGGGCGGGCTGGAGAACCAAGGGCGGGGCTGAGCCCCCCAGGGGTGGCACTGGTATCCAGACCCGCAGCATTGAGGGTAGAGGGCTGGTGGAGACCGTGCTCTCTCCCCCGTCTTTGAGGCTCGGCCAGGCTAGGGGTTTCCTGGAACTTGCTATTCTTGCAGCAGGGTCAGCTCTGAGATGTGTCTGCCAGTGCTGATGCAGCTCCTTAAGTACACCTGAGAACCAGAAAAAGGAGGTGGTTTTCAATTGCTCTCCATGGAAGAGGGTGGAGGGATTGGGTGGTCTCAATCAACGGATTCATCAATTTCACCTGAATGTAATTTCCTGCGTCTCCTCCAGGTGTGACCTGGAAAAGTACCATAACGTTTTTGATGTGAATTTCTTACGTCAAGTGAAGTATTCCTTAGCATACTAAGGAATAATGAGAAAATGCCTGTAAAAGGAAACAGCTCGTTACTTGACACATAGAAAACACTGAGAAGTCGTAATTATCATTCATTAATGTTTTAGAAATTAGGAGGGTAGAGGAGAGAGGAAAAGAAGCAAGGGTGCTACTGGAAGAATGTTGCTATTCTCATAATCAGATCCACTATAACTCACGTTCCTTATTTGGCGATCCAAATACCCCAATTCTTCCATCTATGAGTGAAAACTACTTATGTAACATTGGGATGGTCACCTGTATACTTTCCAGTTCCAGCAATTACATATCTACATAAAAATACATACACTTTGAAACTTCCTACCTACAGGAAAGACAAAATTGACCAAGCCTAGAGAATCATTTAAGTGTCTGCAGTTTCCAATAACTGTTTCTGCCTCCAAACTATTAAACTCGCTACAGAAGCTTTGATCCCCTTTAACAGTATTAGTGAAGTCAAATTCCTATCCTGAGACAAGTTCTTCCTGCTGAGAAGCTGAAGCTGATGGAGTTCAATAGTGTTGGGGATCAGTAAACAGATGGGAGCTTTTGCTTTCAGGTCAAGTAACTTCTGTATTCTCTCCACATGAGCAGCTTTCTCTCTTCCTTCATTTTAAGACAGAGGCACTGTACACTGGTGAGGCATTTCTTCGCCCAACATCTGTGATGAATTTTTGGAAAACTCGTTGAGATTTCAAACACACAGTCTACATATTCAGCCATTAGGTGATCTGCCAAAAATGGTAGGAGTTCTCTTTCCACAGAAAGAATGAAACAGTGAATTATTTCAGGTCTCTGCCATTTGCTTTACTGTATTGTAGCTTGTCTCTTTTTGCTACTCCAATTCTATTTTCAAGAAGTCTGCTTTTTAAAGTTTTTATCAAATAGTAAAAGATTCAAATAGAATACCATTAAAGGAAACAGAACAGCATAATGGAACCATTATCAACTCAAAATGGCTAAATTCAGGCTTAGTTTTTGTCTTCTATCGTCATCATCTTTCAGGAAACAGAGAAAGGCATATATACTCACACTTCCCGAGGTTATGTCAAAGATAATAATCATGGACCATTGTCTCCTCATTTGAATGGAAAGCTTCAGAAATCTTCTATATTCCTGCCAAACTATCATCATAATTGATGAAAACATAACTAATCAATATACTCAAAATATAAGACGTAATGCGTAAATTAAACAGAACTGGAGCCCTGTAGGTAAAGAGAATGCACTTACTATTTGTTTGGATTCCCTCTGCTGATGCTCTGAGTTCAGATCTCTGGAGAATGATCTCCTCTGAGCGTAGCAGTGTAAACAAAACCTTCTCCCTTCCAAGATCTCTGAGTGCCGCTTGGTTCTTCCACCAGGAGATCCAGATCAGATTCCATAACATTTGGTATCCTGACCTGGAAACCCAACAGCACTGGCCCATTGTTGCCACCGGTTTAAGAAAACAGTATGGTGGTGACAGATCTAGGAATCGAGAAGAGGAAGGCACACCCTGCCTGAATTTCGTCAGTCTCCAGCTATGTTGCGTCTGGCCAATCCCGCCGGATTCGAGGAGACTTCGCAAGTCAGGATATGGAACTGATGAGGGAAACGGGGCCTCAAGAAACAAACCAAAGTACACATGGTGGCGAGTCCCAATTATCACTACGAGTAGGGAAATAAAATTGAAAAAATCACAAGAGAGGCGCCTGGGTGGCTTAGTCGGTTGAGCGTCCGACTTTCGCTTAGGTCATGATCTCGCGGTTCGTGGGTTCGAGCCCCGCATCGGGCTCTGTGCTGACTGCCAGCTCAGAGCCTGGAACCTGTTTCAGAGTCTGTGTCTCCCTCTCTCTCTGACCCTCCCCTGCTCACTCTGTCTCTCTCTATCTCTCCTAGAAATAAATAAAACATTTTAAAAATTTAAAAAAAAAAGAAAAAAAATCACGAGAGACCAAGGAGAGACCAAGGGAACCATTCAAAGAACGCTTCCTGAATGGACAGCCCTTACACAGTCTAGGAGCCTCCTTTAATATAGCAGTACTCGCAGGTGCAGAGCTCACAATAAGCTTTTAAAACATGCAAGAGACAGAAAACTAGCCAAAATGACAAAATGGAAGAACTCTCCTCAAAAAAATTTCCATGGAGGGTGGGTGGCTAAATCGGCTGGGTGTTTGACTTCGGCTCAGGTCATGATCCCTCACATCGGATTCTGTACTGGCAGCTCAGAGCCTGGAGCTTGCTTCAGATTCTGTGTCTCCCTCTCTCTTTTCCCCTCTCCTGCACATGCTGTCTCTCTCTGTCTCAAAAATAAACAAAGAAAATGTTTTTTAACATTCCAGGAAAAAGTGACAGCTAAAGAATTGGTCAAACCAGATATAAGCAACATAACTGACCAAGAATTTAGAACAACAGCCATAAAATTAAGCACTGGGCTTGAAAAAGGATTAGAAGACACCAGAGATGCTATTGCTACAAAGATTATGGACCTTGGGGGCGCCTCGGTGGCTCAGTTGGTTAGGCGTCCGACATCGGATCAGGTCACGATCTCACGGTTTGTGGCTGACCCTCCCCTGTTCATGCTCTCTCCCTCTCAGAAATAAATAAAAAACATTAAAAAAATAGTTATGATGAAATGAAAAATGCTATATATGAGGTGCATCATAATATGAAGGCGGTCACTGCACAGATTGAAGAGGCAGAGAGGCGAATAGATGAATTAGAAGACAAAATTATAGAAAAAGAGGAAGGCAAGAAAAAGGGATAAATTGATCCAGAAGCACGAAAGGAGAGTTCAAGAACTGAGTGATGCAATCAAATAGAACAATATTGGTATCATAGGAATTCCAGAAGAGGAAAAAGGAGAGAAAAGGCCTGAAGGGGTACTTGAACAAATTATAGCTGAGAACTTCCCCCAATCTGAAAGAAGGAAACAGACGTTAAATTCGCAGAGGCACAGAGAACTCCGCTCAGACGTAACTTGAATTGAACTGGCAAAATATAAGGATAAAGATAGAATTCTGAAAGCAGCTAGGGATAAACGGGCCCTAA
Source organism: Hyaena hyaena (assembly GCF_003009895.1). Taxonomy (NCBI): domain Eukaryota; kingdom Metazoa; phylum Chordata; class Mammalia; order Carnivora; family Hyaenidae; genus Hyaena; species Hyaena hyaena. The sequence continues at coordinate 51,248 of NW_024082873.1, forward strand.
CATACAAAGGGAGACACATCAGGGTAGCAGGAGATCTGTCTCCTGAAACTTGGCAGGCAGAAAGGAATGGCAGGAAATCTTCAATGTGATGAACAGAAAAATATGCAGCCAAGACTCCTTTATCCAGCAAGGCTTCATTCAGAAGATAAGGAGAGAGACAGTTTTTCCAAAAAAAAACAAAAACAAAAACAAAAACAAAAACAAAAACCCAAAAAGTGAAGGAATTCATCACCACTAAACTAGCCCTACAAGACATCCTAACGGGGACACTATGTGGGAATTCTTGCAAGGAACACCAGGTACCAGAGACATCATTATAAGCAGGAATTCTACAGAGAACACAAATAACTCTAAACCCTCAGTTTTCAGAAATAACACTGAATGTAAATGGACTGAATGCTCCATCAAAATACAAAAAACAAGATCCATCTATTTGTTGTCTACAAGAGACTCATTTTATTTTTTATTGTTTTTTATAGTTTATTTTTGAGACAGAGACAGAGCATGAGCAGGGGAGGAGCAGAGAGAGAGAGAGAGGGAGACACAGAATCCGAAGCAGGCTCCAGGCTCTGAGCAGTCAGCACAGAGCCCAACACGGGGCTCGAACCCACGAACTGTGAGATCATGACGTGAGCCGAAGTTGGACGCTTAACCGACTGAGCCACCCAGGCGCCCCTACAGTAAGAGACTCATTGTCGACCTGAGGACACCTTCAGATTGAAAGCAAAAAGACAGAGAAATATCTATCATGCTCCTGGAAATCAAAAGAAAGCTGGAGTGGCAATACTTATATTCGACAAACTGGATTTATACTTAAGGCAGTAACAAGAGATGAAGAAGGGCATTATATAATAATTACAGGGTATATTCATCACAAAGAGCAGACAATTATAAATGTCTGTGCACCGAATTCGGCAGCACCCAAATACATAAAACAATTAATCACAAACATAAGCAATATTATTGATAAGAATGTGCTCATTGCAGGAGACCTTAATACTCCACTTACAGCAATGGATAGATCAACTGGACAGAAAGTCACTAAAGAAACAATGGACCTGAATGACACATTGGACCAAATGGACTTGACAGATATATTTAGAACTCTACATCCCGAAACTATGCAATTCACGTTCTTCTCGAGTGCACATGGTACATTCTCCTAGATAGACCACATACTGAGTCACAAAGCAGCCTTCAATATATATAAAAGAATTCATATCCTACCATGCATGCATTCAGATCACAATGCATGAGATCACTGGAAATCAACCATAGAAAAAATTCTGGAAAATCTCCAAAAGCATGGAGGTTAAAGAACACCCTACTAAAGAACGAGTGGGTCAACCGGACAATTAGAGAAGAAATTTAAATATATAAAGAAACAAATGAAAATGAAAACACAACAACCCAAACACTTTGGTATCCATCAAACGCAGTCCTGAGAGGAAAATACGTGCAAAGAAAATACATTTCTTGTATCTCAAGAAACAAGAAAAAACACAAATACAAAGACTAAAAGTGGGAAGCAAGATGGTGAAGTAGGGAGCTTCTTACATTTTGCCTGCCTGCGTTTTTAAAACAGAGAAGTCCTGAAGACATGGGACGCTGAACTGCAGGAGTCTGGGAGGAAAAGAGAGAGAGCCCACTAAGAAGACAGCCTCATAAGGCTACCTCAAGAAAGAAGCCAAAGTACACATGGCGGAGAGTCCCAAATATCACGACGAGTAGGGAAAAAATAATCAGTTTCAACAAGAGAGACCAAGGGACACCATTAAAAAAACATTTCCTGAATGGACAGGCCCTGGACAGTCCATGAGCCTTCCTTAAGGCTCGCAGGTTCAGAGTTCCTAAGAAGATTACAAAACTGACGAGAGAGAGAGAGCGCGAGTGAGAGAGAGAGAGAGAGTGAGCGTGGCAGGCAAGATGGTGGAGAAGTAGGGAGCTCCGTACATTTCCCTCACCCCAGTCTCTCAAATGGAGAAGGCCTGAAGCCATAGGAGCCCTTACAGAATCAAGGAGTTTGGGAGGAAAAGGAGACAGAGTCTGCTGAGAAAATCATATAGAGTGAGTGCGAACTGGGGAAGATAAAAACGAGCTGGGACTGGAGACTCAGAGGGAGGGGAGGGATCCCCTTTTGCAGGGAACTGTGGTGAGTCTAGGGGAAAAAAGAAAGAGTGGGCGAAACTGCTCAAGACACTGTCCCTGTCGCTGGAGAAGAGAAAATCTTCGGCTCCAGACACAGAGGGATCCGGATTCCTGCTGTCCAGCAGACCCTAGGCGGGATGCACTCTTCCCAGGCGACCCTGGAAGAAACTCCTCCTCACTCACCAGCTCGACCTGGAGAAGACATGGCAGCGCCTGTGCCTCTGGCATGGCTCCATCCCTAGGGAGGAGGCAAGAGGCTTGAAACTACTATGTGGGATTCGCCTGCGAGTTTATATTTTGGGCGATATCAACGGGGCGGGTGGACTGAGATCTGCAAATGAGGCCTGGTTTGGGATATAGAGCATGACCCCTTTTGGCTATGCCCACAGCACAGGGAGAACAGACCCAAAAGAGTGAGGTGCAATGCTTGGTTCGAGAAGGGACTGGGGAACCACCACTTTTCTCCCCACAATCACCAAGGGAGGACCCCCGCAGGATGCACTGGTGGCAAAAACTTACCTATAGCAAACCACACCCACCCCCGCTAGAGAGCTGCCCCCCGCCCCCATTTACCAGAGCCCGGGTCAAGACCAACATGGATGCACTGCCCTGATTAATTCTGGTCACTGGCTTACTTAAACAGTCACATTTAACCTATTCTCTAGATGTATATTGTACACCTCCACCGCTAACTTTCTCTCTCTCTCTCTCTCTCTCTCTCTCTCTGGAGTAATCAGATTATATAATTTCTCTGAGTAGCATTATCGTCATTTCTTTCACCTCGCCTCTAACCATATCCCCCTCTTTTCTCTCTGAATTAAGCCTCTTAGTCTCTGCCTGCTCATTTCATTTCCAATTTCGCTTCCTCCCCGCCCTATCGTTTCTCTCTTTCTATATGCTCTTCCATCAGCACTGCATACACCAGGCTCTTTATTCGTAGCTGGGAATTCTGGTTCTATGCTTTAGACTGTACTTTGTGTATTGGGTTTTTTATATTATTTTTTCTTTTCTTTTTATTTTTGTTTTATATATTTTTATTTTTATTATTTGTCTTCCCTCCTTCCTCTTTTTGTTTGTATGTCCCTTCTTTTTTTTTCTTTTATCTTTTTCCCTTTCAGTTTGCGTGTCTGTTGGATTTGTCTGTGCATTTGTGTGCCTTTGTTCCCTGTGTGTTTGTCTGTCTGTTTTCTTTTCCAGGGATACCTCAAGAAACAAGCCAAAGTACACAAGGTGGAGAGTCCGAAGTACCACTACAAGTACGGAAATAAAATAACCAAGGTCTCAACGATAGAGACCAAGAGACATCGTTCAAAGAACACTTCCTGGACAGACAGGCCCTCAACAGTCAAAGAGCCTTCTTTGGTACAGTAGCACTCGCAGGTGCAGAGTGCACAACAACTTTTAAAACTAACAAGAGATAGAGAGCTAACCAAAATGATGAAACGTTAGAACTCTCCTACAAACAAATTCCAGGAAGAACTGACAGCTAAAGAACTGCTCGAAACAGATATAAGCAACATAACTAACCAAGAATTTAGAACAATAGTTAAAAACTTAATCGCCGGGCTTGGAAAAAGCATGGAAGACATCAGAGAAACTATTCCTACAAAGAATATGGAGCTTAAAAATAGTCGTGATGAATTAAAAAAAATGCTATAAATGAGATGCATAATAAAATGCACGGATTGAGGAGGCAGAAAGGAGAAAGGAAGCTGAGAAAAAAGAGAGATAAACTGATCCATTAAAAGAAAAAAGAGTTCAAGAGCTCCGTGATACAAATGGAATACTACCCATATCATAGGAATTCCAGAAGAGGAAGAGAGAGGGAAAGGCGCTGAAGGAGTCCTTGAGCAAATTATAGCAGAGAACTTCCCCAACCTGGAGAGGGAAGTAGAAGTTGAAATTCAAGAGGCACAGAGAACTCCCCTCAGACGTAACTTGAATCGATCTTCTGCACGACTTTTCGTAGTGAAACTGGCTAAATATAAGGACAAAGAGAGAATTCTGACAGCAGCTGTGGATAAAAAGAATCCCTAACATACAAAAGGAAACTTATCAGAGTGGTGACAGATCTATCTACTGGAACTTGGCAGGCCAGTAAGGAATGGCGGGAAATCTTCAATGTGATGAACGGAAAAAATATGCCGCCAAGAATCCTCTATCCAGCAAGCCTGGATTCAGAATAGAATAGAGAGATAAAAGTCTTTCCAAATAAACAAAAATTGAAAAAATTCATCACTACAAAACCAGCTCTATAAGAAATCCTGAGAGGGACTCTCGGAGGGAAATGTTGCAAGGAACGCAAGACACCAGAGACACCACAACAAGCATGAATCCTACAAAGGACACAAAGACTCTAAACCCATATATTTCAATAATAACACTAAATGTAAATGGATTAAATGCCCCAATCAAAAGACAGAGGGTATCAGAATGGATAAAACAAACAAACAAACAAACACCAAAATCCATCTACTTGCTGTCTACTGGAGGACACCTTCAGATTGAAAGTAAGGGAATAGAGAAATATCTATCATGCTACTGGAAGTCAAAAGAAAGCTGAAGTTGCTATACTTATATCAGACAGACTGGACTTTAAAGTAAAAACAGTAACGGGGGGGAAGATAGGCATTATCTAATAATTACAGGGTCTATCCATCAGTAAGAGCTCACAATTATACATGTCGATACACCGAATACGGAAGCACCTAAATACCTAAAACAATTAATCACAAACAGAAAGAATCTTATGCATAAGAATGTGCTTTAAACCGGGGACTTTAGCTGATGTATCCATTGCTGTAGGAGGAGTACTAGACAGAAAGTCACGAAAGAAAAAACGGACTTGAAAGACACATTGGACCAGATGGATTTGACAGATATATTTGGAACTCTACATCCTGAGGCCATGGAATTCACTTCTCAAGTGCGCATGGCACAGTCTCCAAGAAAGATCACATACTGGAACATAAAGCAGTCCTCAATAAATATAAAAGAATTGAGATCATACCATGCACACTTTCAGATCACAATGCTATGAAACTCGAAATCAATTACAGGAAGAAGTCTGGAAAACCTCCAAAAACATGGAGGTTAAAAAACACTCTACTAAAGAACGAATAGGCCTATCAGGCAATTACAGAAAAAATTAAAAATATATGGCAACAGATGAAAATGAAAATACAACAATCGAAACTCTACGAGATGCAACAAAGGCAGTCCAAAGAGGAAAGAACATTGCACTCCAGGACTATTTCAAGAAATCAGAAAAAGCGCAAGTGCCAAATCTAACAGTGCACCTAAAGGAACTAGAGGGAGAGCAACAAGAGCATCCAAAACCCAGTAGGAGAAGAGATATAATAAAAATCAAGGCAGGGGGGCGCCGGGGTGGCTTAGTCGGTTAAGCGTCCGACTTTCGCTTAGGTCATGATCTCGCGGTTCGTGGGTTCGAGCCCCGCGTCAGGCTCTGTGCTGACTGCCAGCTCAGAGCCTGCAGCCTATTTCAGAGTCTGTATCTCCCTCTCTCTCTGACCCTCCCCTGCTCACGCTGTCTCTCTATCTCTCTCTCTCTCCTAGAAATAAATAAAAATATTTTCAAAAAATCAGGGCAGGAATAAATAATATAGAAACCGAAGAGACAGTTGAAGAGATGAATGAAACCAAAAGTTGATTTTTTGAAAATATAAACAAAATTGACAAACCTCTAGCCAGGCTTCACAAAAAGAAAAGAGAGAGCACTCAAATGGACAAAATCATGAATGAAAAAGGACGTATTACCCCCAACCCCTCAGAAATACAAGCAATTATCAGGGAATACTATGAAAAATTATATGCCAACAAATTGGACAACTTAGAAAAAATGGACAAATTCCTAAACACACACTCACTACCAAAATTCACATGGGAAGTGATAGAAAAGCTGAACAGAACCATAACTAGTGAAGAAATCAAATCAGTTATCGAAAATCTCCCAACAAATGTGAGCCCTGGCCAGATGACTTCCCTGCTGAATTCCACCAGACATTTAACACACACTTAATCCCCATTCTTCTCAAGCTATTCCAAAAAGTAGAAATCGAAGGAAAACTTCTGGACTCCTTCTACGAAGCCAGCGTCACTTTCATTCCCAAGCCACACGGAACACCAGCAAAAAAATAGAACTACAGGCCAATATCCTTGATGAATACAGATGCAAAAATTCTCAACCAGGTATTTGCAAATCGAATTCTACAGCACGTAAAAAGAATTATCCCACATGACCCAGTGGGATTCATTCCTGGGTTACAGAGCTAGTTCAGGATTCGCAAATCAATGTGATACAGCACATCAACACAAGAAAAGATAAAAGCCATATGAACGTGTGGATAGATGCAGAGAAAACACTTGACAAAATACAGCATCCCTCCTTAATAAAGACCCTTGAGAAAGTCGGGATAGAAGGAACTTACTTAAACATCATAAAAGCCATCTATGAGAAGCCCTCAGGTAACATCATCCTCAATGGGGAAAAAGTGAAAGCTTCCCCCCCTCCCCGAAATCAGGAACATGACAGGGACGTCCTCTCTCACCACTGTTGTTTAACATAGTGCTGGAAGTCCTAGCATCAGCCAGCAGACAACAATAGGAAATAAGAGGCAGCAGAATTCACATAGAAGAAGTCAAACTTTCATTTTTCACAGACAACATGATACTCTACACAGAAAACCCGACAGACTCCACCAGAAGAGTACTAGAACTGATCCATGAATTCAACAAATTTTCAAGGTACAAATCAATGTAAAGAAATCGGTTCCGTTTTTATACACCAACAATGAAGCGACAGAAAGGAAATCAAGAAACTGACTCCTATTCACAATGGCACAAATGACAATAAAAATCTAGTAATAAACCTAACCAAAGATATAGGAGATCTATATGATGAAAACTATAGAAAACCTATGAAGGAAAATGAAGAAAGAACACACACACACACACACACACACACACACACAAAGGGACAATATTCCATCCTCATGTATTGGAAAAATAAATGTTTTTAAAATGTCATTACTACCCAAAGCAATCCACACGTTCAATGCAATCCCAATGAAAATTGCACCAGCATTCTTCTCAAAGCTAGAACAAACTATCCTAGTATGTTTATGGAACCACTAAGGACCCTGAATAGCCAAAGTAATATTGAAGAAGAAAACCAAAACGGGAGGCATCACCATCTCAGACTTTAGACTCTACTACAAAGCTGTCGTCATCAAGACAGCATGGTATGAGCACAAAAACAGACACATAGACCAATGAAATACAATAGAGAACTCAGAATTAGACAAAGAAATGTATGGCCAAGTAATCTTTGACAAAGCAGGAAACAGATCCAATGGAAAAAAGACAGCCTCTTTAACAGATGGTGCTGGGAGAACTGGACAGCAACATGCAGAAGAATGAAACTAGGTCATTTTCTCACACCATACACAAGAATAAACTCAAAATGGATAAAGGACCTGAACGTGAGACAGGAAACCACCCTAGAGGAGAATGCAGGAAGCAACCTCCTTGACCTCCACCGCAGCCATTTCTTACTTGACACATCCCCAAAGGCAAGGGAATCAAGAGCAAAAATCAACTATTGGGCCCTCATCGAGATTAAAAGCTCCTGCACAGCAAAGGAAACAATCCATAAAACTAATAGGCAACCGACGGAATGGGAAAAGATAGTTACAAATGACATATCAGATAAAGGGTTAATATCCAAAATCTATAAGGAACTCACCAAAGTCCACGCCCGGAAAACAAACAATCCAGTGAAGAAATGGGCAGAAGATATGAACAGACACTTCTCCAACGAGGACATCCAGATGGCCAACAGACACATGAAACGATACTCAGCCTCCCTCCTCATCAAGGAAATACAAATCAAAACTACACTGAGATACCACCTCGCGGCTGTCAGAGTGGCTAAAATGAACAAATCAGAGGACTCTAGATGCTGGCGAGGATGTGGAGAAACGGGCACCCTCTTACACTGTTGGTGGGAATGTAAACTGGTGCAGCACCTCTGGAAAACAGTGTGGAGGTTCCTCAGGAAACTAACAATAGAACTCCCCTATGACCCAGCAATAGCACTGCTAGGAATTCACCCAAGGGATATAGGAGTGCTGATGCATAGCAGCACATGTAACCCAAAGTTCATAGCAGCACTCTCAACAATAGCCAAAACATGGAAAGAGCCTAAGTGTCCAATCAACGGACAAATGGATCAAGAAGATGTGGTTTGTCTATACGATGGAATACTACATGGCAATGAGAAAGAATGAAATCTGGCCATGTGTAGCACCATGGATGGACCTTGAGGGTGTTATGTTTAGCGAAATAAGTCAGTCAGAGAAGGACAAATACCATATGTTTGCACGTATAGGAGGATTAGGAGGAACTTAACGGAAGATCGTGGGGGAGAAGAAGGGGGGAAATAGTGGGGGAGAGGGAGAGAGGCAAACCATGAATGACTCTTGAATGCTGAGAACAAACTGAGGACCGATGGAGTGGGGGGGGGAGGGCGGAGATGGGCATGGAGGAGGGCACTTGTGGGGATGAGCAATGGGTGTTATGGAAACCAACTTCACAATAAACTAATTATATATATATATATATGTATGGAGAGGTGCCTGGGTGGCTCAATCGGTTAAGCATCTTACTTCGGCTCAGGTCACGAACTCAATGTTCGTGGGTTTGAGCCCTGCTTAGGGCTCTGTGCGTACATCCAGCTCTGAGCCTGAAGCATGTTTCCGATTCTGTGTTTCCCTCTCTCTCTGACCCTCCCGTGCTCTCTCTCTCTCTCTCAGAAATGAACATCTGAAATTTTTTTTAAAATTGTATGGAAACAAATGAAAATGAAAATACCACAATTCAACCTCTATGTGATGCGGCAATCGGAGACCTAAGAAGAAAGGACACTGGATCCCAGGCTTATTTCAAGAAATTAGAAAAAGTGCAAGTACAAAATCTAACAGCACACCTAAAGGAACTACAAGGAGAGCAACAAACACAGCAAGAGAAGAGAAATAATAAAAATCAGGAGAGAAATAAACAGTATAGAATCCAAAAAACAGTTGAACAGATCAACGAAACCAAGAGTTGGGTTTCTGAATTAAAAAAAACAAAATTGACAAACCTGTAGCCAGTCTTCTCAAAATGAGAGAGAGAGAGAGAGAGAGAGAGAAGACCGAAACAGACAAAGTCATGAATAAAATAAACTTATTACAACCAATCCCCCAGAAATACAATCTATTATCAGGAAATACTATGTAAATCTCTATGCCAACAAACTAGACAACTTAGAGGAAATGGAGAAATTCCTAAACACACACTCACTACCAAAATTCACATGGGAAGAGATAGAAATGCTCAACAGACCCATAACTAGTGAGGCAATCCAATCAGTGATCAAAAATCTCCCAACAAATAAGAGCCCTGGGCCAGATGGCTTCCCTGGGAAATTCTACCAGACATTTAACACAGAATTAACACCCATTCTTCTCAAGCTATTCCAAAAAATAGAAATTGAAGGAAAACTTCCGGACTCATTCTAGGAAGGCAGCATCATTTTGATTCCCAAGCCAGACTTAGACCCAGCAAAAAAAATAGAACTACATGCCAATATCCTTGATGAATACAGATGCAAAAGTTCTCAACAAGATACTTGCAAATCTAAGTCCACAGCGTATAAAACGAATCATCCACCAAGATCAAGTGGGATTCATTCCTGGGCTACACAGCTGGTTCAATACTCGCAAATCAATCAATGTGATAAATCAATGTGAAAAGATGAAAACCATATGATCCTGTTGATAGATGCAGAAAAAGCATTTGACAAAATACAGCATCCCTCCTTAATAAAGACCTTCAAGAAAGTCGGGATAGAAGGAACTTACTTAAACATTATAAAAGCCATCTGTGAGAAGCCCTCAGCTAACATCATCCTCAATGGGAAAAACTGAGTGCTTTCCCCCTGAAATCAGGAACACGACAGGGACGTCCACTCTCACCACTGTTAACATAGAGCAATAGCTCCTAACATCAGCATTCAGACCACAGAAGGAAATAAAAAGCACCAGAATTGGCAAAGAAGAAGCCAAGATTTCACTTTTCAGAGAAGACGTGATACTCTACGTAGAGAATCCGACAGACTCCACCAGAAGCCTACCAGAATTGATCCATGAATTCAGCAAAGTTGCAGGATACAAAATCAATGTACAGAAATCGGTTGCATTTTTATAAACCAATAATGAAGCAACAGAAAGAGAAATCAAGAAACTGGTCGCATTCACAATTGCACCAAAAACCATAAAATACCCGGAAATAAACCTAACCAAGATGTAAATTATCTGTAGGCTGAATACTGTAGAAAACTTATGAAGTTAATTGAGGAAGACACGAAAAATGGAAAAACATCCAATGCTTATGGATCGGAAAAGTAAATATTATTAAAATGTCATTACTATCCAAAGCAATCTACACATTCAATGCAATCCCAATCAAAATTGCACAGCATTCTTCTCAAAGCAGAAACAAACTATCCTAAGATTGGTATGGAACCACTAAAGACCCCGAATAGCCAAAGTAATATTAAAGATGAATAGCCGAACGGGAGGCAACAAAACTCCAGAATTTAGCCTCTACTACATAGCTATAAGTATCAACACAGTATTGTACTGGCATAAAATCAGACACACAGACCAATGGAATAGACTAGAGGTCTCAGAAATGGCTCCTGGAACGTCATGGGCTCACACCCTAACCCTAGTCCTAGCACTCTGCCACACCCTAACCCTAGCCCTACCCCTCCAGATCACTGAACATTGCATCGGAGACTTCCCCGCACTTGGACCCTCGCTTCATTCCTCCCAGGAGTTTGCGGGAATGGTGCCGCTTCGGCGCTAGCCGCTCCCCCCGACACCACCCTAACCCTAGCAGAGCATCTGGCCAAATGGAGAGCTGGGATCTCATCCCGAAAACAATATGGACCTGAGGCTTATGTACTCTCCTTGCATGGGATCCAAGCCAGGAAGATGCCCTAAACGTCAACCACACTTTTAAGTGTGGTATTGCTGCTGCTAAGCCCAAAACACTCCTCCCGCAAATCCAAGTTAAGAAGATCCACTTCATGCATACCAGGCGGGCAAAAATTAAGTCAAATAACAAATTGTGATAGGTGTAAAAACAGTTCCTCAAGATTCCCACGTCTTCATCCCCATACGGGGGGGTGCTGTTGGTCCTGCAGGTGGCAAGGGGAAAGGAAGTGTGCAGATGAAATTACTGTCCCGACATAATCCAAGGGTCCTGTAGATAATCCAAGGGGGAGATGAAGGGGAAAGAGATGCCCAGTGGGGATTCCGTTTTCGGGCATGGGCTTCATTGGAGAAAAGGCTACAAACCAAGAAATTCAGGTGGCTTCCAGAACAAGGGAAAGACCAGGAAATGAATCACAGGGCCCTGCCAATACCTTCGTTTTAGAAAATTGTTGAAAATGGTTATTTAAAATTATTTTTTGAAGAAGGGAGAGAGAGGGGGGAGGGCAGGGGCAGAGAGACAGAGTGACAGAGAATCTGAAGCAGGCTCCAGGCTCCGAGCTGTCAGCACAGGACCCGATGTGGGGCTGGAACTCATGGACGGCAAGATCATGACCGGAGGCAAAGTTGGCTGCCCAACTGACTGAGCCATTCAGGTGCCCCACCACCATCATTTTTAGTGCAGCAGAACCTCATTTAAAGCTTGTGACCAACAGAACTGGAATAAAAGAATGTCCCGGAGTTTTTAAGCTGCTCTGATGGTGGGAACCTCTTCGAGCAGCAACTGGACATGACTGCACCCAGAACCTTCCCAGGCTCCCTGGTGCCGAGTGCTATGTTAACACAAGATCCCAGACGGAGTGATGGAGATGCCAGGGGAGCAGCAGGGGGACTTCCGGGGGGGCAGTGGTGCCAGGTGCCAGCGACTGGAGGGACTGGTTGTCAGAGGTCCATGGCTGTGCCTTGAGAAGGGCAGTTGGTTGGTTGGTTGTAGCTGGAGACAGAAGCAGGCCTGGGGCATTTGTGGCAGCCACGCTGAGGGTCTTGGACCTTGTTCCCAGGCAATAAGGAGTGGGTAGGGGGCTTAGCCAGGTCTTTCTCAATATCCTCAAATCTGCCTTGGGGGGGCCCACCCTGGCTGCGCTGTGGGGAGTAGGCGGAGGAGATGCTGGCAGCAAGCAGACCATGGAGGAGGCCGCCACAGCATCCAAAAAGAAAGGGACAGGCGAGGACATGTGCCGGTAGAGGGCGAGATTCACAGAAAGACCAAGGGGACGGTCATGGTGGCTGCTCACAAAAGCTTTGGGTGGGTGGAGGAATCAGAGAGGCAGGTGAGGTTTGATGTTCTTGGCACATCTCTTTTGCCACAGTTGTTTCACCAGGTCCTACCCAGAGCATCCAAAAGCTGCTCTGTACTCCTTAAAGCTGCTGCATGTCCCTGTCCCCAGAGGCACATATGACAGAGCACAGGGGTTGTCATTTACCATCTTCAGAGTGAGGCACCAGCGAGGGAAGAGGTGTGTTTATTCGGAGGAGTGCAGACGAGGGAGAAAACGACCACCATCTGCTCTGGTATTTTGAGGGAAGGCGCAGGACAAGGATGAGGATATGGACTTGGTGACCCCTAAATAGTTAGAAGAAGAGCAGTCTTGAGGATGGAGATTAAGGGACCCTGGTATCCTTGGCAATACCTTTATGCTGTCAGCTTGTGGTCCCCACCTGGAAAACCACCTTGGGCATACTCACCAAGCGAGGCCACCTGCCATCGCCTGTCCACACTGGGAGGCTGAGGGAATGGCGTCTGGGCAGGGACCTTTAATGAGGAGGGGTAAGAATCACTCCTCTATCCTTTGGGTAAATTCTTAATCAGCTATTGCTTAATCAGCTATTGCTGAGTTGTAGGATAGCTCAATTTTTAATTGTTTGACGAACTTCCACACTGTTTTCCAGAGTGGCTGCACCAGTTTGCATTCCCACCAACAGTGCAGCAGTGTTCCTGTTTCTCCACATTCTCTCCAGCATCTGTAGTTCCCTGAGTTGTTCATTTTAGCCACTCTGACCTGGGTGAGGTGGTATCACGTGGTTTTGATTTGTATTTCCCTAACGATGAGTGATGTGGAGCATCTTTTCATGTGTCGGCTGGCCATGTGGATATCTTTGGAAAAGTATCTATTCATGACTTCTGCCCTTTTCTCTACTGGATTGTTTTCACAGCGTTGAGTTTGGTAAGTTCTTTACAGATTTTGGATAGTAGCCCGTTATCTGATATGTCATTTGCAAATATGTTTTCTCATTCCAACAGTTGCCTTTTAGTTTTGTTGCTTGTTTCCTTTGTAGTGCAGATGCTATTTATCTTGATGAGGTCCCAATAGTTCATTTTTGCTTTTAATTCTCTTGCCTTTGCAGGTGTGTCGAGCAAGCAATTGTTGATGCTGAGGTCGAAGAGGTTGTTGCTTGTTTTCTCCTCCAGAGTTTTCATGGTTTCTTGTCTCACATTTAGGTCTTAAATCCATTTTGAGTTTATTTTTGTGTATGGTGTGATAAAGCGGTCTACTTTCATTCTTCTGCATGTTGCTATCCAGTTCTCCCAGCACTGTTTGCTAAAGAGACTGTCTTTTTCCATTGCATGCGCTTTCCTGCTTTGTCATAGATTAGCTGGCCATACATTTATAGGTCCAGTTCTGGGTTCGCCAGTCTAATCCATTGACCTATGTATCTGATTTAGTGCCAATACCATACTGTGTTGAGGATTACAGCTATGTAGTAGAGGATAAAGTCTCGGATTGTGAGGCCTCCCATTTTGGTTTTCTTCTTCAGTAGTACTCGGGCTATTCTGGCTCTTTTGTGGTTGCTTATAAATTTAAGATTGTTTATTCTAGCATTGAGAAGAATGCTGGTGCAATGTGCATTGGGATTGCATTGAATGTGTAGGTTGCTTTGGATAGTATTGAAATCATATACATTTCTACAGTTTTCAGCCTACCGATCATTTACATATTTGGTTAGGTTTATTCCGAGGTATTTTAGGGTGGGTTTTTTTTTTTTTTTGGTGCAGTTCTAAATGGGCTCAGTTTCTTTTATTTCTCTTTCTGAGTCTTCATTATGGGTGTATAAAAATGCAACCGATTTCTGAACAATGATTTTGTACCCTGCAACTTTGCTGAATTCATGGATCCGTTCGAACAGTTTTTTCCTGGAGTCTTTCAGGTTTTCCGTGTAGAGAGAGTATCATGTCACCTGCAAAAAGTGAAAGTTTGACGTCTTCTTTGCCAATTTTGATGTCGCTTATTCCCTTTTGTTGTCTGATTGCTGACGCTAGGGTTTCCAACTCTATGTTGAACAACAGTGGTGAGAGTGGACATCCTTGTTGTGTTCCTAATCTCAGGGAGAAAGCTCTTAGCTTTTCCCCACTGAGGAATGTACTAGCTGTGGGCTTTTAAGATATGGCTTTTGTAATGTGTCAGTATGTTCCTTCTATCCTGACTTTTTTGAGGGTTTTTACTAAGAAGGGATGCTGTATTTTTGTCAAATGTTTTCTCCGCATATAGTGACAGGATCATATAGTTCTTCCACTTTCTTTTATTAATGTGATGTATCACATTGACTGATTTGTGAATATTGAACCAGCTCCGCAGCCCAGGAATAAATCCTACTTTTTCACGGTGAGTAATTCTTTTTATATGTTCTTGAATTGGATTTGCTAGTATCTTGTTGAGAAATTTTGCATCCATGTTCATCAGGGATATTGGCCTGTAATTTTTTTGTGGGGTCTCTGGCTTCGGAATCAAGGGAATGCTGACTTGAGTCTGGGAGTTTTCCTTCCATTTCTAGTTTTCGGAACAGCTTGAGACAGATAGGTATTAACTCGGCTTTCATGGCTGGTAGAAAAAAAAAATGTCTGGTAAAATTCCGATAGGATATTTAAGAATTGGATATCAATGAAACTTGAAAAAAAAAAAAAAAGAGGGTAAAGAGACCAGGATCAACATTTCCTGATTAACAAAAGCTTCTTTGATGGGATGCTATGTGTTCGCAAACAAGATGATCTCAAAAATCGAAGTCTTTCGTTCCCCAGTCATTTCATAAATGTAATACAGTCCCTGTCAAAGTCCCAGTAGGATTTTTCATCGAGTTTGACAAGATTATTCTGAAATTCAAAACAAGAGCCAGGACCAGTTTTGGGAAAACAGAAACAAATGAGATAGTTCACGCTACACACCAAAAAGAGATGGCAAAGCAGAAATATACATAACTATGAAAGACAGCACAGACCCAGGTGGAAGGGAGGGTTATTGTGTTAAAGGAGGAATTTCACAGAAGCAGAGAAAGACTCTTCCATAACTTGTGTAGAGACCTTTGGGAGTATTAAAAAAAAATGTTGGAGCCTCCCTCACGACCCACAGAACTAAGTTTTAGTAAGAACTAAAACTATTATAATAAGAAGAATAAATGTATAGGAATTTGGGGTTTTAAAGAACTTTATAAATGGAAAGTTTTAAATGAAGTCCTTAGGGTTCCAAGGAAGAAAAGCGCAGTTCAGGGGTGCCTGACTGGCTCAGTCGGTAGAATGTGCAAATCTTGATCTCAGGGTTGTGGATTCGAGCACCATGTTGGGTGTAAAAATTACTTAATGTGAAATCTAAGAAAGATAAATGAAGAGAAAGTGTTGTGCCCGATTCGCGAGTCCTCAGAGACCACCAAGGAGCCGACAATGATGCCAGTACAAAAGGGTCTTTATTACAAGCTCAAGCTGGGGCTCACCCACCTACTGGTGTAGTGGCAGCAGGGTGAAACCCCGAAAAATAGCGAGTAAGGTTTTTACGGGGCAAGAGACGGGGGTGTTACAGTGCACACGTTGTAAGTATAGCTTCATCACATAAGCACCAATTACAATTGTACAGCACCCATGGTAACAGTTTTGACCATTCAGTATCTGTGAGGTATTCATTACTTTTGGTGGGACCCAATCATAACTTTTGAGAATCCTCTGAAAATGACCAAATATGAGGTGAGTTCAAAGGGCCCACGTGGGATTCAGGCAAATGGTGAGAAATTGATTAGTTTGTATAAAATAATGGCAGTTCCCAGCCTTGACTCAGACCATAGGAATGTTTTTTTGATTAGCTGATCTGAGGGTGGTCCGAGGATGGCTTTAGCCTTGAACAATCTGAGGTTTTTCCTGGAACTGGGACTGGGGCTCCGTGCAGCCCGAGGTTGCTCTTAATGGAGGACTTAATTTTAGGCTCGTAGGAAGAAAGTTTAAAGGCAAGGAACATTTCCCAGAAGATATTGGCACATGTGACAAGTTATGCAAAATTATTATATACATATGCATTTGATGACTGCGGGGGAGAAGAAAGCCTCTTATGTTCAAAAATGCTTTCACTCAGGTGCACCTGGTGGCTCAGTCGATTGAGTATCCCAACTTCTGATTTCGGTTCAGGCCATGATCTCATGGATTTTTTAGCTTGAGCCCCACATCAGGCTCTCTGCTGTCAGTGCAGAGATTTCTTTGAACCTCTGCTCTCTTCCTCTCTGCCCCTCACTCTCAAAAATAGACATTTAAAAAATTGTTTTAATGATTTCACACATATATGGAATTTAAGAAAGAAAACAGTAGAGAAAAAGCACCCCCCGAAAAACAGGTGGAGAGAAAGTGGAAATGTGGAAATAGCCACAGGGACTGAACCAAGAAGGGAGAAAGGAGAAGGAGAGGGTTTAAATTCCATCAAGACTCTATAGACAGAGGGGTCACGGAATCTGAAATTCCACAGCTCAATACCTGGCGGTGCTCTGGTGGGAAGGAAGATTCCCCGTGAGCAAGGTCTGGTGCATTCTAAGTCCACTTAGAGAGAGATGGATCTAGTGCTGGGAGGACATTTGTTAGAGGCTTGTGTGCTCACCCCAGAGGCAAATACCACAGCAGACCCCAGAGAACAACCACATTCGCTGGTGCTGGATCAAGATTGTTAAGGGTGAAGACTGGTGTCAGATGTGTGTTGTGACTTACCATAATCCCTGTAATGCTGCTGCTACCTGACCGCGTGAACTTTTTCTGGGGCAGGCTGGCCCCCAGTTACAATCTCTGGGCATCAGCAGCACTACAGTTCGTCGAATGTTCCTTGGTGCCGCCAGCACTGGACCATTGCTTGGTGAGACCCTCGCAGAGGATCAGAATGGGTCAAAGCTACAGTTCCTCAGAAGTGAGCGGTCAGGAAAGAGAGCCTCATCTCAGATAAAACTCGGGAGTGGCGTGCCGCCTGGCAATCTGACAGCTTGGTCATTGACGGTGTAAAAGCGGACAGTGGATGGAAGCCAGAGACAAAGGCAGGTGTGTGATTCCTGATCAGGGAGAACAGAGTTCTGATACTAGAGACTCGGTAGCTGGGTTACGCCATTTTCATTCTTCCTGTGCATGCCAATACACACCTGCAAGCATGGCAACAATCCACCCCAGTAAGCTAAGCAGCGCCATCTAGTGGAGAGCAGGGCTTAGTATAATAATGTCTGGGCCAAGCTCGCTCTTCAGGAACACCTTAAGTCTCTAGGCCTGCTACTTTATGGGGAATAAAGTGCTCCATAGTTTGACTTCTAGGGGAAAATTATGTAATTTCAATTGTATTTGAGTCTGTTCGCTGGTCCATCTATTCAATTTTCTTTTTTTTTTTCATGTCTTTTCTTTTTCTGGAATACAGAAAGAGAAAAAATTATTTTTCGTTTCATTTTTTTATTAAAAATATTTTTCTTTAATTTTTTCCCAATTTTTTCTTTCTTGTAAATTTTTCAAATTCTGTTTCATTTCCATCATTTCATTTTATTCTATTTCACTGCATTCATTTTTTTTCATATTTTGAAACGTTTTCCTGTTTTTAATTTTCTTTTTCTTTTTCCCATTTTCCTCTAAGCTATCAAGCTTCTTTCAACACCCAGGCCAAAACACACCTAGGATTTAGCATCATGTATTTGATTGTGTGTGCTGTTGTTATAATTTAATTTTATTTTTTAACCTTATTAATTCTTTTTCTTTCTTCAAAATGACAAAACAAGGGAATTCACTCCCAAAGAAAGAGCAGGAAGAAATGACAGCCAGGGACTTTATAACACAGATACAAGGAAGATGTCTGAACCGGAATTTAGAATCATGAAAATCAGAATACAAGCTGGGGTTGTAAATAGATTAGAATCCTTTTCTGCAGAGAATAAAGAAGTCAAAGCTAGTCAAGATGAAATTTAAAAAATGCTTTGACTGAGCTGCAATATCAAACGGATGCCATGGTAGTAAGGATGGATGAGGCAGAGCAGTGAATCAGTGACATAGAGGACAAACTGGAGCGTAATGAATCAGAAAAAAGAGGAAGACTAAGGCAAAAGAGCACAATTGAAGAACTAGAGAAATCAGTGACTCATTAAAAAGGAACGACATCAGAATCATAGGGGTCCTAGAATATGAAACAAGAGAAAAAAGGGACAGAAGGGTTATATGAGCAAATCATAGCAGAAAACTTTCCTAACCTGGGGAAAGACACAGAAACCAAAATCCAGGAAGCCAGAGGACTCTCATTAATTCAACAAAAGCTGACCATCAACAAGGCATAGAATAGTCAAATTCACAAAGTGCTCAGGTAACGAAAGAATCATGAAAGCAGCAAAGGACAAAAGTCCTTAACCTACAAGGGAAGACAGATCAGGTTTGCAGACTTATCCAGAGAAACTTGGCAGGCCAGAAAGAAGTGGCAGTATGTATTCAATATGCTGAATCAGAATAATATGCATCCAAGAATTCTTTACCCAGCAAGGCTATCAGTCAAAAGAGAAGGAAAGATAAAAATTTCCCAAATAAAAATTGCAGGATTACGTGACCACTAAACCAGATATTTTAAGGAGTATTCTCTGATGGCAGAAAGTATGAAAAAAAAAAAAAAAAAAGAACCCAAAGCAACAAAGACTAGAAAGGACCAGAAAACACCACCATAAACTCCAACTCAACAAAAAATATAATGGCAATAAATTCATATCTTTCAATACTCACTCTAAATGTCAATGGACTAAATGCTCCTATCAAAAGACATAGGATAAAAAAACAAGATCCATCTACAAGAGACCCATTTTAGACCTAAAGACACTTTCAGGTTGAAAGTAAAGGGATGGAGAACCATCTGTCATGCTAATGGTCAACAAAAGAAAGCCAGAGTAGCCATACTTATATCTGACAATCTAGATTTTAAAATAAAGACTGTAACAAGAAATGAAGAAGGACAGTATATCATAATTAAGAAGTCTATCCACCAAGAAGACTTAACAACTGTAAACATTTATCTTCCAAATGAGAAGCACCCAAATAAATAAATCAATTAATCACAAACATAAAGGAACTAATTGGTAATAATGCCATAATCGTAGAGGACTTGAACACCCCACTCACGGCAATGGACAGATTAGCTAAACAGAAAATCAACAAGAAAAAGATGGCTTTGCATGACACACTGGTCCTGGTGGAGTTAACAGTTCTGTTCCGAAGATTTCATCCTAAAGCAGCGGAATACACATTCTTCTCCGGGGCACATGGAAACGTTCTCCCATATAGATCATATACTGGGACACAAATCAGCCCTCAACAAGTACAAAAAGATTGAGATCATACCGTGCATATTTTCAGACCACAATGCTATGAAACTCGAAATCAACCACAAGAAAAAATTTGGAAAGGTAACAAATATTTGGAGACTAAAGAACAACGTCTTAAAGAATGAATGGGCTAACCAAGAAGTGAAGGAAGAAATTAAAAAGTACATGGAAGCCAACAAAAATGATAACACCACAGCCCCAAGCCTGTGTGTGGGACACAGCAAAGGCAGTCATAAGAGGAAAGTATATAGCAATCCAGGCTTTCCTAAAGAATGAAGAAAGATGTCAGAGAAAGAATCCAACCTCACACCTCAAAGAACTGGAAAAAGAACAAATAAAACCTCAAGACAGCAGAAGACAGGAAATAATAAAGATTGGAGCAGAAATCAAGGTTATTGAAACCAAAAAAGAGTAGTCGAACAGATCAGTGAAACCAGAAGTTGGTTCCCTGGAAGAATCGACAAAACTGATAAACCACTAAACAGTGTGATCAAAAAGGAAAAGGAAAGGACCGAAATATAATCAAGAATGTACAAGGAGAGATCACAACCAAAACAACAGAAATACAAACAATAATGAGGATATCATGAGCAATTATACTCCCAAAAAATTGGCAATCTGGAAGAAATGGACTAATTCCTAGAAACATATAAACTATCAAAACTGAAAGACGAAGAAATAGAAAATTGGAATAGACCCATAACCAGTAAAGACATTGAGTCAGTAATTCAAAAATGTCCCAAAAAGCAAGAGTCAAGGACAAGATGGATTTCCAGGAGGAACTCTACCAAATATTTAAAGAAGAGTTAACTCCTAGTGTCTTGAAGCTGTTACAAAAAAAAAAAAAAATAGAAATGGAAGGAAAGCTTTCAAACCCTATGAAAGCAGCGTTACCTGGATTCCGAAACCAGAAAAGGACCCCGCTAGAAAGGAGAATTATAGACCATCCATGATGAACACGGATGCAAAAATACTCAACAAGACATTAGCCAAACAGATCCAACGGTTACTTAAAAAATTAAAACTTATTCACCACAACTAAGGGGGATTTATACCTGGGATGCAATGTCCACAAAAACGATCAACGTGAATCTTGACATCAATAAAAGGAAGGACAAGAATCACATGATCCTCTCAATAGATACAGAGAAAACATTTGACAAAATGTAGCATCGTTTTTTGATAGAAACCTTCAAGAAAGTAGGGATGGAAGGATCTAACCTGAGGTCATAAAAGCCGTTATGGAAGACCCAAGAGTAATATCATCCTCAACGGCAAAAAACTGAGAGCTTTCCTTCTAAGATCAGGAACAAGACAGGGATGCCACTCTCGCCAGTTATTCAACATAGTCTTTGGGCCACTTAGCCTCAATCAGACAACACAAAAAAACAAAAGGCATCCAATTTGTCCAGGAAGAGCTCAAACTTTCACTATTCGTGATGATATGAGACTCTATATGGAAAACCCAAAAGATTCCACCAAAAAACTACTAGAACTGATCTATGAATTAGCAACAAGACAGGATATAAAATCAATGCACAGAAAGACAGGATATAAAATCAATGCACAGAAATCAGTTGTGCTCCTATATACCAACAATGAAACAACAAAAAGGAAATCAAGGAATCCATTCCATTTACAATTGGAACAAAAGTCATAAAATATCTAGGAATAAAACTAAGCAAAGAGGGGGAAAAATATATACACTGAAAACTAGAAAACTTATGAAAGAAATTGAAGAAGACATACAAAAAATGGGAAAAATATTCCATGCTCCTGGATAGGAAGAACAAAATATTATTAAAATCCCAAATCAATCTACATATTCAATGCAATACCTACCTAAATGATCACCAGCATTCTTCACAGAGCTAGAACAAACAACCCCAAAATTTGTATGGAACCAGAAAAGACCTCGAATAGCCAAAGTAATCTTGAAAAAGAATACCAAAGCAGGAGGCATCACAATCCCAGACATCAAACTGTATTACAAAGCTGTAATCATCAAGATGGTATGATACTGGCACAAAACCAGACACATAGATCAATGCAACAGAATAGAAAGCGCAGAAAGGACTCACAAACATATGGCCAACTAATCGTTGACAAAGTGGGAAAGAACATCCAAGGGAATAAAGACAGTCTCTTCAGCAAGTGGTGCTGAGACAGTGATATGCAGAAAAATGGACCTGAACTGTTGTGGACGAAATGACACAAAGGACAAGACACACACAAAAGACAGACAGAGATACAACTCCGGCCGGAGGAACAATTCTATGCAAGCCCCTCTTGCGGTTTATTTTATACCCGATAACTGGATACAAACTGAAATCTACAAGATGCATTCCTTTACCAATTGAGGGCAAGTAGCCAAACACATTTCAAGGACAGGGGGAGCAAAGGGAGGAAGCGACCACAACATGTTTACTAAGAGGCCTGCTCACAATTCCAGCCTCCTCCTTATTTCTAAGGAGGGCATGTACCCTCGTTTGCGAGCAGACCATAAAACTTGGATATTGTGTGCAGGCCTCCTGGCAGGGCATCCTTTTTGCAAGGATGCTTTGCCCAGGCAGGGAGCCCAGTGTGCAGGCACATCCCCGCGTCCCTAACCACGCTTTCTTGTGGTCACTGTAGGGCTCCCACACTGAACCACTTTCTTACCCCATACAAAAAATAAACTCAAATGGATGAAAGACCTAAATATATGACAGGAAGCCATCAAAATCCTTGAGGAGAAAACAGGCAAAAACCTTCTTTAACCTTGACCACAGCAAGACTTCTGGATGCAAGGGGAAAAAAAGCAAAAATGGACTATTGGGTCCTCATAAAAATAAAAGCTTCTGCCCAGGGAAAGAAACAATCAGCAAAACGAAAAGACGACTGATGGAATGAGAGACGCATTTGCAAATGACATATCAGATAAAAGGTTAGAATCCAAAATCTAGAAAGAACTTATTGAACACAACACCCCCAAAACACAAATAACCAGTGAAGAAAAGAGCAAAAATAGGAATAGACACTTCTCCAAAATGCCCAAAGATGACATCCAGATGGCCAACTGACACTTTACAAAATGCTTAAAATCACTCACTTCAGGGAAGTACAAATCAAAACCACACTGAAATATCACTTCACACCTGTCAAAATGGCGAGGATTAACAACTCAGACAACAAAAGATGCTGGTGAGGATGTGGGTCTCCTTTACACTGCTGGTGGGAATGCAAATTGGTGCACCCACTCTGGAAAACAATATGGATATTAGTAATGTTCGAAAATTCAGTGTTATATACCAATCTCTGTGAAGAACACTGGGGAGCAGGCATCATTCAACTGTCATCATCTTTCACTACGTGGATAGTGTTAGAATGCAGAGGAAATACCAACAATGGATGTGCAGTGTGCTCGACCCCGTGTAACAACACTGTGCGGAATGCAGCAGTTACCATTTTGTTTCCCAAAGCAATGTTAGAAAACACATGCTTCATAGAAAGAGGTTGTGTTATATACTTAACTGTGAAATAACACTGAAGGACGCATCTTTCAACTATCATTATCTTTCACTAAGTGATTAGTGTTAGAATACAGAGGCAAAGACCAATGAGGGAAGTGGAGTGTCCTCCCCTTGTGAAACATTAGTCTGCTGAATCCAAGAATCACTTAAAAATGAGTTTCACTACGTTGTTAATGTGTTGAAACTCTTGCACCGAAGTATACGATGAGTGTACATATATACTCAACTCTGTGAAAGAACACGGTGGGGAACGCATCATTCAGCTGCCTTCAGCTGAGTAGGTTGTTTCACTGAGTTAGTATGGTTTGAAAAAACAGGCCTGGGAGTATGAGCTCAGTTGTAGTATACCTAACCCTTTGAAAATAGACTGTGGAGAACCCTTTATTCAACGATCATCGTCTTTCACTAAAGCGGTTGGTGTTACAATACAGATGCAAAACCATGAGGGAAGTGTTGCGTGCTCACTCTGTGAAACATTACTCTTCTGAATCCAGTATTCAGTTACACATTTGTTTCACCAAAAGTCTGTAATGTGTAGAGACTCTTGCATGGGAATTCAGACGGAGTGTATACACTCAACTGTGTGACAGAACAGGGCGGGAAGGCATCGTTCATCTACCATCAGGACTCCCTAGGTTGATATCTATTGAACACAAAGGCACAGACCGATGAGGGAAGTGCAGGGTGCGCGACTCTGTGAGCGTCATAGCGCGAAGTCAGTGA
>NW_024082874.1:0-37765 GCF_003009895.1 Hyaena hyaena
CCTGGAGCCTGTTTCAGTCTGTGACTCCCTCTCTCTCTGACCCTCCCCTGCTCACGCTGTCTATCTCTCTCTCTCCTAGAAATAAATAAAACATTAAAAAAATTAAAAAAAATTTGTACAGGAATGTTTATTGCAGCATTATTCATAATAGCCAAAAAGTGGGGAAAAAAAGACAAATGTTCATTAACTGAAGAATAGATCAAATGCAGTACATCTATACAGTGGAATAAACGTTATTTGGAAATTGGATATACCATTCAACAATTGAAAGATGTATTGTTTCCAACAAATAGAAACAAAGTACTGTTGTATGCTACAACATGTATGAGCCTCAAAAATATTATGCTAAAGGAAAGAAGCTAGTCACAAAAGATCACATGTTATATAATGCTATTTATATGAACTGTCCGGGGGCACCAGGGTGGCTCAGTCGGTTGAGCGTCCAACTTCGGCTCAGGTCATGATCTCATGGTTCGTGGGTTCAAGCCCCGCATCGAGCTCTGTGCTGACAGCTTAGAGCATGGAGCCTGCTTCAGATTCTGTGTCTCCCTCTCTCTCTGACCCTTCCCTGCTCATGCTGTCTCTCTCTCAAAAATAAATAAAATATTTTAAAAAATGGGTCAATTGTGTGTGAATTATATCTCCATGAAATTGTTAAAAAGTAATCTATCACACACTGATAGCTTGAGGTATGAGTTTATTTTCACAGCTAACTGCAAAGAAAAGAAGAGGCAAATAATAGCCTAGTCATTTCCTATTTGTTTTCAAAATGCTCTTTCTATGGCATATTTCTTTGGAAAGCACTTGCTTTTCTCATTCATTGTGAAAAAGGTATCATTCCTTGATAAGTGAACTGAGTGATGACATCAGAGTCAATCTTTATGTTAGATATTAATAAACTAATTTCTTTCTTATGTTAACATTAAAAATTAATGTAAACACCAGTGCTAATGGGTCATATTGCAGTTTCAAACATACCATGTTACAGATCATACTATGTAGCAATTTTTCCAACACATTTTAAATATGAAAATCTCTTTCTAAATTAAAAACTTTTCTTAGGTTTCTACCATGGTAGTAGCTGTACTTTTTGTATTAATCGGTGGAGAAAACATTTAAAATCTATTAATTCAGTAATGCTCTTTAAAAATTTTTTAAAAACTTTTATTTATTTAAACTCTATGCCCCATGTGGGGCTTGAACTCACGACCCCGAGTTCAAGAGTTGCATGTTTCTCTGACTGAACTAGCGGGGTACCCCTTAAAACTTTTTCTTATAGAAAATTCCAAATACACACAAAAGTATAGAATGGTGAAATCCATTTCATATACCCATCACTCAACTTCAACACAGAATGTGAAGCAGGCTCCAGGCTCTGGGCTGTTAGTACAGAGCCCAAGGCAGGGCTCCAAACCACAAGCTGTGAAATCATGACCTGAACCAAAGTCAGATGCCCAACCAACTGAGCCACCCAGGTGCCCCTAAAACAATATGTTTCAAATAAGAGATAAATTTATATATAATCAAGTAGAAGAAAATTTATTTTAAAATATTGTTTCATATTTATTCCATCTTATAATTTTAAAAGTTCCATTTTGCATGCTTTATAATGCATACATTAATAGAACAATATATGAGTATAACATTAATTTTTAGATATAAGTGTATTATATGTTTTAATGCATTTTATGTAATTACAAAACATCTCAAATTTTAATGTGTATATACATCATCCTGGGATCTTATTAAAGTGTAGTGTCTGATTCAGTAATTCTAGGACAGGGCCTGGGATTATGAATTTCTAATGAGCTCCCAAGCAATTCTGTCATTTGTCCTCAGACGACACTTTGACAAGCATGGAGCAGAGGGGAGAGGTGTGGGTTCCAACATGTTTTACTATAGAGTTGCATGATCGGAGATGTTTGGAGATGACTTAGAATAGGAATAGACTACACTCCCTTCAGGTTATCCTCTGGAACTACTGCTTCTCTCAGTGGACTTTCTGGTAGGGACTGATACAACTTAGGCTCTGCTCCCTGACAAACACCTGTATGCAATTCATCTCTGCATCTATAGCGGTCAATTGAAGTGGGATAAGATTGACATCTCAAATTCAAACTAATGTGACCAATAATGGCAAGTGTTCCAGCCTGGAACTGAGGGATGATAGTTGCCTCAGCCTCAGAGGACTCGATGTGAGGATTCAGTGAGATAAGATGTCTAGTACTGTACTTTGTGAAGAGCTCAATAAAGCATCACTATTATTGTTGGAGGTACAGCTGCTTATGGACTGGACCAAGATTTTTTTCAGTTATTCTGGGTCTTCTTTACTACTGAGACAAATACACCATCAAAACAAAAGAAAACAAAACACACACAAAACAAAACAAAACAAAACACACACACACACACACACACACAAACGCCCCATATCATAAAGCATAACTTTTAAAATTTTCAACCCGGAAATATTTTAAAGTATCTGTAACCACCTCAGCTACTAAAAACAAACAAACAACAACAGCAATACACACACACACACACACACACACACACTCAGTAAACACTCATAAACCACCTGGCTTTGAAAAATGTAATTTACTTGTGTGTCCACCCAGATAAACCGGTTGTAGAATATATCCTGTGGTACTTGTTCTATGGAATTATTTATGCTATTCACAACAAGAAGTTGGGAACATGTACTGAAAATGTCAAATCTGGTTTTAGGAAAATTGGTATGTAGATTTTCTTTCTAGCAATAATTAGCTGAGCCATTTGTTTAATAAAACCACTCCTAGCTTGTAATAATATCATCTACATATAGGAGAATACTTATGTTTCTATTCACATTTAATTTTTATTAATGAGGGCTGATTTAACAGTTTTTTAAATTTTTAAATGTTTTATTTATTTCTGAGAGAGAGAGAGAGAGAGAGCACGAGTAGGGGAGGGTCAGAGAGAGAGAGAGACACAGAATCTGAAACACGCTCCAGGCTCTGAGCTAGCTGTCAGCACAGAGCCTGACACGGGGCTTGAACCCACAAACCGTGAGATCATGACCTGAGCCGAAGTTGGACGCTTAACCGACTGAGCCACCAGGCGCCCCATTAAGATTTTAAATCAAATGAAATTTTAGCAAATTCATATCTGGTACATTTGGGGTCATGGAAGAGAGCTTTTATTGCAAGAGACATATCTCCCTTCTTTTTTTTAATGTTTATTTGTTTTTAAGAGAGAGAGAGAGAGAGAGAAAGAGCAGGGGAAGGGCAGAGAGAGAGGGAGACACAGAATCCAAAGTAGGCTCCAGGCTTTGAGCTGTCTGCACAGAGCCCAACGCGGAGCTCAAACTCACAAACCGTGAGATCATGACCTGAGCCAAAGTCAGACGTCCCATCGACTGAGCCACCCAGGTGCTCAATTTCCCTTATTTTTTTAAGCCACTCTACATGTGATCTCGAGTCATCACATAGAATTAGAGCCAACTACAAATTTTCAAATATCAGCTGGTTTGTTTGATTTTACTATTGTAACCCTCAGAATCCACCTTTGTGGTTTTCCCCTTTCATGTTTGAAAGCCAGAGTTTCACATAACACATGGAGTATCCGTGAAGCTAGTTCTTTGGAGCCCAGAGCTGGTTTACTGTCCATGTTGGTCAGCAAAACAGTACAAGGCCATTTAACATTTTTCAACCCTAAATATCATAGCACGTCAGCCCTCTTTCTCTCGATACAGACTTGCATGCCTACACCTTATTTTCCTTGACTATTTCTAAAGGGACTATACAAGAGTCTTCCTGATTCTATGTTTTCCACCTTTTCTGTCAAAGGATGTTAGTCTCATTCTTTACCACAAATCCTATTTCCCTCTCTAGCCCTTTTTTGTCTTTAAGTTGAGTTCTATAAGCGCAAAAACTACCCATTTTATTCACTGTTGTATTACCAACACCTAGCATAACACTTGGCACAGAGAATTTATTAAATAAATATTTGTTGAAAGTTTGAATAAGATGTTAATATTGTATTTCTTTTCATTATTTCATAATATGGAAAATGCTTATTTCTTTATCTTATTTTTCTTTCCTTTGGAATAAAGCAGACCAATTGAAGGACTACCAGAGCAGGAACACACAGACACCAAACTTTAGAGGACAACAAAAATTTAGAAGAAGATGGCTTCTTGTTTCAAAGTGAACAAGGAAAATTTTCCCAGTTTATAGATATTGAATTGAATTCCTTACCTGTGTATCAATGTAGGAAAAGGCCAAGTATTAATTTTTAAGTGTAATAATGAATATTTCTTCCATTTATTACTTAACTTTCATCAAGCTAACTCTTAATGTCAAAATAAACACATTATCTGTGCTCATACTAAGGAAATTCAGAGACAAGTGCCTTGTATCTTATACTGCTCTTCCATGACTTCTCAGATTCAGCCTGGATGAAAAGGAAAAGCCATGATGAATAGCCTGTGTTTATAAAAATCCAGATCCATGTGCCCTCTGACTCCCCAGATAACTGAGTGGGTGGAAGCATGCACATGCATTGTGACAGTGTGTGCATAAATACTGTCACATGTAAGGTCAGAAGCAGGGTGACTTGGAGAGAGCAAGTCACAAGTTGTTAGGATTCTAAATTGAAGTTTTGTTTTTACCAGGGCCCTAGAAAACCAGAGCCACATGAAGTCATGACCCTTAAACACCACCTCTCCCACATACTGAGGGGAGAATTCAGATGCCCAATGCAGTCAGCCAGATTGCTTCTTGCATACTCCCTGCCTCCACTCTATTTCACCCTGGAAGACCTCTCTGCTATGGTTGAGGCTGAGTGAGATCTCTGAATGTAAGACATTATATTTATCACCTTTCTACCCATACCACCCCCAAACATGACAAGAGTTAGCACAAAGCTTAGTAGGTGCTCAATAAATTTTTATAGCCTGAATTAATGAGTGAACAAATGTTGTTCTGGCCAAAGCTGCAGTATCCATACCCTGAATAACTGCACTCAGTACTGACCCTGAAGATAGGACAAGCAATACAAATGATACTGTAAGAAAATGTTTCTTGTTTATACTGCTGCATCTTGATCTTTGGCTGATTTAAGCACAAAGAGAGCTCTTTCAGTTCAGAGAAAGGAGATTAATGGTGTGTGGGAGAGCTAAGAACAATGGGCTCAATTGATAGACTGGAGATGCTCTCAGCTTCTGAGAGCTTGGAAACTCCATCTACAGATCAGTCCCAGAGGGCAGAGCCAAATAAGGGCAGATGGAGAACACGGCTTTCTTGGGAACTGGCTTTTTGCTGCTCTGAGGGAAAAGTACATTCACTCTATAGCACCCTGAATCAATGCTCCAAAATATGGTGCTGTGTCCTTGTTTGCCAGGATCTAAAAATAAGTCCTTGTTATATTTTATGCTTTTTGTCTTAAAGGCATCCAACCAGACTTGCTTAAAGAATATTAGTTGTGGTGAAGCAGAATTCAGGAGATTAAATTGAAACTACTATTCAATTGGAGCTCCTTAACTGGTGACTGACTTGTTGCCCCCAGCTACCGTCACCTTTCTCTACAATCTTGCTCATTGCCAGCTGCAACTATGGGACAATGAATCTACTGCTAATTTTAAGGCAACTTTCTTTTGGCTGATCATTAGAGTGCTGTCCAAGAATGCCATATTCTAGCCTAGAGTTGTAAAAAAGATTAAATGCTATGAGGGCTAGTGAGTAGGCTGGCCATCCAAGGTAGTAGGTGTCACTAATTTACTTTAATAGTGCCCTGCCACAGACAACATTTAAATTTACGTTGTCCTTACCATATCTGCCCTGTACCTACCTTAAACCTTTTATCCAGTACTTTTCAGATAAAACTAAGCACTATTCATGTATGAAGCAATGAACATCAAAACAATTGAAAGAGAAAGTAAAAATAACTTAACACACCAGGAAAAAGTAACCATCTTTGAGACTGAATGAACAGAAGACTCTGAAGTACCACTTCTAAAAGAAAGAAAAAAAAAACTTAAAACAGGCATGTATGTCCAAATATACAGGCTTTCACTCTATATTTGACTAGAAGTTCTCACATATTAAGACCTGAGTTCTACAAAAACAACAAAGAAAAACAAACAAACAAAGTCCACCCACGTTCTAGTCCAAGCTCAGATATGTGCTTACTGGGTTTCTTTGGGTAATTTACTTTGACTCTGTTTCAAGCTATAAAAATAGTAGTGATTTATCTATTATATATTTCAGGAAAGTGTAAGAATGACTTGGATGACCTGAAAAATAAATGAGCTTCTTGAACACAGCACAATAAAGGTCTAATTATTTGAGTTTCTTTTGTGGGGTTAAACAAAATAATTCATTCAAAAGACACGATGTTTGATTGAGAACATTCTTAATTTTATTTTTCTTTAATTTTATAAAATACATTTTGTAAGATAAGTTCCTAAAAGTTTATCCTTTATTTGTGTTAAATTGAAATTCTATATCAGAAATGAAGGAAACACTTTCAGTTAACTCTCTTCATATGTGTATATGTGTGTATGTATGCATGGGAGGTTTTCAGGGAAGGGTTGGTTATTTATTATGTTATTAAATCAAAACAAAACACAAGATATGGATTACTTCACTTTCCTTGATCTTGATTGATTTCTTACAGAATCGTTTCCATCTCCTCCCTCTATGCAGCCTGGAAGCTTATCTTGTATACTGGTCTCAAGACAAATATTAAGTATATTTTTGTAAACATCTTACATCTCCTTAAACATTGTTGAAACCACTTTGGTTGGAGGGAACAAAATAGCTCTTTAAAACAAAAGAGCCACCTACAGCAATATCCATAAAATCTTTCTTTCGATAAAGACCACTCAGCCTTTTCTGTTTTTAACCCAAAGTTAACAAACACAGAAAGAGAAGCCTGAAACCTGTCAGTTATTCAAGTTTCAAACTCTTTCCATATTTTAGTTTCCATGGTGGCTGATGGTTAAGGCATTCAGTTATGTGATCTATACTAGGAGAATAACCTATATGTCAAACCTGAGTCTTTACACACCAACGTAACACTGCTAAATCAAATCATCTCTCACTAGCCTAACAAGAACAATCAAATAAGTTATTCAAATAGAGGTTCAATTCACCAAATCTGTTTCTGCAAAGAGCAGAATAATTTGTAGAAAATTAGTAGATGCATGGGACTAGCCAATTTTAAATATTATTTGCAATGTTTAATGTTCAATGTTTATTTGTTAAAGAATCATAATCAAAGAATAATGTTCTAAACCTTTCTGGTACAACACCAAACAAGTGATAAACGAATTGGAAAATGTGAAATATGCATCATTCTGAAACAAATCAAGATCTTCAAATCATCCCCTATGACTGAATGGATAATACCCCATGAAAAGAGCACCATTGTGAAGATATGACAGAGGCCAGAGTATACAACTAATCAACAGAAAAAACACACGCTATCTGAAGAGTTATCTATCCTGTGTCTACCAGAGGGCTAGCTCAGTTTACACCATTAGCCACTAACAACTGCTGTTCCTTAGGACAGTCTTTTTATTTCATATGAGCTAGTTTCTCTCTGTTCTCAGCTCCTCAGAAACCACAGGGCTGTCATGGTAGCTGTTATTAAGGAGAAGGGAGTGAGAAGATGCTGACAACACCCTGCCTCTCTTCTCTAATAAGGTGTAAGGCCAAGTGCCCCTTGGTCCACACAGATACTATGCTCCCTTATGCTATAAGTAAGGTTGGCTGAGTTAGGGCTTAAATAGTCTATCATCATCGGGGTCAGTGCTCTCTTTCTATGGGTAAAAGATCCTTGCTTTGACCCCTTTCTCCCAGCTGCAATAGGTAGATATGGGCAAATGCTCTTATTGTTTTGCTGGCATTCTTTTTTTCTTCTTCTATCTTCAATGGTAATAGGGAGACAGAAGTGGGTTCTTTGTTTTGTACACCAACGAGAATATATTTGGCCCCGATAGATGTCAAAGGAACAAGGTACATCCCTTCTCTCTACCTGAGTATCTTTCTTTGAACTATGTTTCCATCGATGGAAGTGCCCTTTGAGAAGAAAACACTTCCTAATCCTCAGGAGTTGCTTGAAAATTGAATTAGAGCCTCCATTTCTTTGTGACTTGCAGTCGGGGAGTCACCATCTGAAGCATTTCCCATTTCTAGCAGGAACCAGCTGTGAAGCAAAATGACTAAAAGAGGTACATAAGAGGGGAGAGTCCACAGAGAGACATTAATCACCACAAGACTCTCCTTTCTTGTTACACTCATCAAGTAAGAAGAGGGCCAGTCAGTGGCAAAGGCAAAGAGTTAACATGGGAGACACAGCATTGTAGGCTGTGTGGTTAGAGCCTGGTTGTTAGAGAAAGGGAAACTTCTACAGGAGATCAGAACTTGGTGCCTCGACCCATGAGTTTAAGGACGGCAAAGTTGTAAGTGGCAGCAATCATGAAGGTGAGCTGTAGGAACAGAAGAGAAAATATGAGTGAGAGTAGAAAAGAAAGCTCTCTCTCCTGTAAAGCTTTTTAGAAATGAGGAAGGATAGAAATAAAATCAGTTAAATAAAGGAAAACAAACCCTGATCTGTGAAAAGCAGCGTGTCTCAGGCTTTTGTCCTACATACTTGACTAGAAGTCCACTCTGAGACATCTCCTTCTATTCCTCAGGCCCAGAGAATCAACTCAACAAGGATTTATTCCATACCTATGCTAGGCCTAGCACTAGGTTTTCCTCAAGAAAGTGAACAAGGCATGGGCCCTGCCATCATGCTATCCACATGTCTGAGTGACCTGGAGTCTCAGGCTGCTTGCTGCATACACACAGCCACAACATGCAGCACAACCCTCCCTGTTTAATGTGCCAATCTATTTTACAGAGTGAGGAACAACTCAAGCTTGTATAAAAGCCTCAGCAGTACGAGCCAGGTGCTCTGTGAGCTTATCCTTGAACATTCACCACTTATTTAATGACTACAGATAAATTCCTCACCCTCCAGTGCCCTAGGATTTTAATCTGTACAGTGAATGCACTCCATTGGCACTGCACTGTAACACCATCAGGAGGACCTGGGGCATAGAATCACATTATATAAATAACAGTTCTAATAATGTTAGAAGGTCCTCCCATTGTTTTTAGGAGAGTAACTGAATCCTTTGGAGAGTGCCCAGGGTGGATTCATATTTACAGCATATAGAATTCCAGGCTTTGGAAAATCATGTTTAGTAATGTCTCAATGTTCTTGTCACTCATCTGGCCAGGGTGTGCTGCGAATGAACTGCAATTTGTGATTGCAAAGTACTTGTAAATGCTAAATATTATCAGTTATGACTATTAATCTCTTACCTTCTCTTTCCTCACACCATTTTGCTTGTTCCTGTCTAATTTCTGAAGTTTTTCCACTTTGCCAACCCAAAGTAGAAGTTCAGAGTCTATACTTCGTTGTCTCTTCCCAGGTGCTTCTCTCCAGTATTTCAAGGTTAGGAATCTATCTTTTTTGCCTTTCAACATAGCCGTATCCAAGCTATCCCAGGACCATTTATTTGCCAAGGTCATGCAGACAACTCACCAGGGAAACCAGTGTGGCTGCAGCTCCCACAAATGCAGCAATAAACAGGTGGAAGGTCATTTGGAACTGCATGAAAATGCAAAAGAGAGAATAGTTTCTTACAAATGCAAAATTATGTTCTGCTACAGACCATGAATGCTGCTTACTGAATGTGTTAATATCTTTCTCTATGTTAATCCTGCGTCCATAATTAAATTGTTGCTTCTTTGAGTATAGGCCTCCTGTTCTTTAATATACATCACAGCACCTAGCCACATCGCACCCAGAGCACAAAATACTCATAAAATATTTTAATCAACTAGTTCCCTACAGTTATATTCAAGATCCCAAAAATTAAGTCACAGTTTAAAGTTTTTAACTTTTAGGGGTGCCTGGGTGGCTCAGTCAGTTAAGCATCAGACTTCAGCTCAGGTCATGATCTCACAGTTCGTGGGTTCGAACCCCATGTCAGGCTCTGTGCTGACAGCTCAGAGCCCGGAGCCTGCTTCAGATTCTGTGTCTCCCTCCCTCTCTGCTCCACCTCCCAACTCATGCTCTGTTTCTCTGTCTCAATAATAAATAAACATAAAAAAATTTTTTAACTTTCAAAGTTACTGCCATCTTCCTCAGGATTTTATTCCCCTGCCTCATTTGTATATAATATCCAATCCAAATACAATGTTTTTCCCTTTCAAATGCACTTTTTGTTTTTACTTCTCATTAGAGATGGAGAGATTCCAAACTGAAAGTGTTTTTGTAAAACCTATGAGTGTCTCTATGCACAAATAATTTTCTTGATAAGGTTTTTAACTAAGAGAATAAAAATTTCATTTGGGGTATTTTGTCATTAAGCTCTATCTTTTCCTAAAGCTAAAAATTTCTCCTTTAATGAAGGAAGTCTCGGTATGGAAGTCTTTCTATGCAGCTCTAAGGAAAATAGATGGTTTTTTATATTTTTTAATGTTTATTTATTTTTGAGTTACAGAGAAGGAGCAGGAGAGGGAGACACAGAATTCAAAGCAGGCTCTGAGCTGTCAGCACAGAGCCCAACACAGGGCTCGAACTCACGAACCGTAAGACCATGACCTGAGCCAAAGTCAGATGCTAAACCAACTGAGCCACCCAGGCACCCTGGAAAATAGATGCTTTAATAGCAACACTCAAAATCCAGCAAATAGAAACTGTGGTCTTTAAAATTAAGGACATGGGTAGAAATTTGTATGGTACTAGCCAATTCCATTGTAAAATAATTCAAATGGCCCACTCACCTCAGCTGTTTTGCAGATGGACAGAAGGTTGGAGCCACACACCTTGCCAGGGAAAGCATTCCATGGGAGAACACCTGAGTAAGACACATAGGTCAACCAGGGTGAGTTTTGTGAGTTGTGGGGCCCCATGAAGATTTTCTTTTAGAGCCCTTCTTCTATCTTTAATCATTCTGGATGAAAATTGGGTCTTACTAACAATCAGGATCCCTTTTTTGTAAAAATTTGCTAAAGAAGAAGAAGGAGGAAGAGGAGGAGGAGAAGAAGGAGAAGAAGAAGGAGGAGGAAGAGAAGAAGAAGGAAGAGGAGGACAAGGAGGTGGTGGTACTGAACAGTTGTGTAATCTTGTGTTTGTCATTAAAATCTGCTGCTTCTGTATTGGGAACAGCAGTCAACCAGGTTAGAGCAGTGTGAACAGCCAAGAAAACTCCCACCACTTCCAAGAGAAGTTCCCTTCCCAGAGAAGAAGTCTCTCCAATTTCAGGGGAGAAGGATTAAAAAACTAAGATCCAGGTGTCCATAATATTTTCCCCTATAACTATCACCCTCATTATTCTAAGTATAGACCAAATAAATAGTGTTTTTTTTTAAAAAAAAATAATGTTTTATTTATTTGTGAGAGAGAGAGAGAGAGAGAGAGAATGAGCAGGGGAGGGTCAGAGAGAGAAGGAGGTATAGAATCTGAAACAGGCTTTAGGCTCTGAGCTAGCTGTCAGCACAGAACCCGATGCAGGGCTCGAACCCACAAACCATGAGATCATGACCTGAGCCAAAGTCAGACGCTTAACCGACTGAGCCACCCAGGTGCCCCAATAAATAGTGCTTTTTTAGGGGGTAGGGAAGCCAAAGTACCCATACCCTAACTTACCATACATTCTGGCATCAGCACAGAGACTGCCTATACTGGCAGAGGTCTTGCTGGGGAAGGCAATAGACTGGCAGGTGGTCCAGGTGTTGAAGTAAATGTACACAGGCACAGCAGAGCAGGCAAACACCAGGAGCCACACAACAGTCAGGGCATAGGTGATGCCCACAAACTAAAACAATTGAAATGGAGTGGTTAGAAATCAATATCAGCCTGCAGATGTTGAAACACAAACTAGGAGCTCCTGGAGAGGCATGTGCCAGATATGAAACCAGATTTCAGAGATCTCCACCAAATGAAATTAGTTAAGCAGGGCACCTCTGCCAAATTTCATTGGCAGTATCTACTAGAAAACTGGCCCCAAGTGTGATTGAGGGTAGGGGGAATGGGTGGGAGTTGGAGTGAGGAGGATCCCTGGGTTAGAGAGGCTTCAGGAGATTTTTTGGGCAGATAAGGTGTAAAGAAATCAAAACAGATCTTGAAAGAAAGTCGTGCCATTTCTTACCTTAGGCTGAGCTTATAAAATGTTCCTTGTCATAGGACTTTTGATCCCTAGTCATTAAGCAAAGCCAATAGGAGATTTAAATACCAGATCCAAATACCTTTCTAAGCCAACTGCTGGCCACAAAGACATCACCATAATCCATATATATACAACCCCCAAAGGATATTAACTCTGGAGACTGAAAACCAATGTGTGCCTCAATAGAAGCATGGATAGCCCTCAAATATGAAGCATTAAAAATGCAGATCTATGCTAGTTCCCTCTGGGGCCTCCAACAGAGTAAAAACCCAGAATACTGTGAATTCCACCTTGGAGTCAATTATTTAATTTCCATGATCCACCCTCTCTCTCAGATCAAGTACCTGCATCTCAATTCCATCAGTAGCATTTTAGATTCTTAGGCAGTCAGATCTAATCTTGTTGTGGTCCCTGCTAGAAGGAGAGTAAGGGAATACCAACAGATGTCTTAGAAATGGTCTGATTGTATGAAGTGTCCACAAAACCCATGCTTTTTCTTTCTTTTTCTTTTCTTTTTTTTTTTTTTTTATGAAATTTTCTAGGGAACTTTTGAAAGTTGAGCTAAGCCAGCTGGGCACCACGTTCTTCCTGACCTTTCGTTCGGCTGTAGCCATCACTTCCTCACTCAAAAGCCAGGCCCCTAGAGAGGACCCAACCTTGGGAGGGGATGAGGCCACAGACTCACGCCCAATTGTCCCCCACCCCTTGTTATTGCCACAAAATCCTGAGGATGATCACCTTGTCGGGATGTCCTAGCCATTTTCCCAAACAATGACACACCCGCTCCAAAGAATGAGCTTGATGTTGGCCTCTGGAACCCCTCCCCTTCTGGCCCCCTGTTACCGTTGCGCTCAGGCCCTTGCCGCAGATGGTGGTCTTGTAGTCGCCAAAGATCTGCCTGACTGCACCGGTGGTGTAGAAGCCCTCAGCCAGCAGGAGGGCCCCATAAAGGAAGAAGAAAGAGGCAGTTCCATAGATGACATACTGGAAGGCATGGATCCTGCATTAACAGATAGACAAAAAATATCAGGAAATCTTATTAATGGAGGACCCAGTTAGGATCCTTCTTGCAAAAGTAAGGTGGACACTTCAATGGGCACCTAAACAAGGCTAGGGATGCTTTAGAAGAATCACTAGGTTCCTTCTCAACCTCTCCGTCTTATCTTTATTGAAGTAAAGAAAGAGCGTGGCCAGTAGTACATGCTCCTCCACCCACCCCTTGCTTACCCTGTGACCTGAAGAATGAGGGCCTTATTCTCCTTGGCCTGACCCTTCAGAGATATTCCTTCAATAGGAGAAAGAAGATAGGAGCTAGACCAGGAGGATGATGGACGAAGAAACAGGGGTCTAACATGCTCTAAGAACAGGAAAGCCTTAGTACGGGGGCCTGAGCAGAATTAAATGGTATGTCAAACCAAGAGCAGCAGCCACAGTTCAGTCATTGGACCTTCCCTGAGTTCTCCATACCTATCACTGTAGAGGCTCCAACTGAGTCAATGTTAACCCTATGGGCAGAAGTTAGAACATATGGGACAAAGCAAGTACAGTGGGGGGTGGAGGGGCATAAGAAGTGGGCTGGCCAGCAAACAAATCTCCCATTTCTGAATTTGGCACTTCCCTCTCATTCAGGACTGGGGCATAGGTGAAATCTGCAAATAGAAGAAAGATTCAGAAATCCTGTCTGGCTCTACACTAATCCCCTACTAATCACTAAGGTACTGATGAGTCCTGTATGTCTCCAGGGAGAGAGGGAAAGAGAGGGGGGTTCATGTAGGATGACAGGTACTTACACATTGATGAGATATTCATAGTCCTGGTAGTTTTTGGAGAAATAGGTCTCAATTAGCTTTTCTGTGCCAGTGAGTGCTTCATGTCCACAGCCACAGAACAGTGCCACCCCAAAGAAACACAATCCAGTGGCCACCAAGGAAGCAAAGGGGGCCCCTACAAGACATCTTGCACAGCACTCTAACAAGCCTGGGGAAGATGGAGGGGAAAAGTCAGGTATGTTCCATAAGAAGCTTGTGCTACTCATACTTCTTTGTCAGACCAGTTAAGCCCTGTGCTCACATGCACAGATGGAGTAATCACCCCACAGTCCAAAAGCAGAAGAGTCTGACAGACTAAAGCAGTTTAGGCTTCTGGAATGTGAGATTGACCCCAAAACCATTACTTTGTTGTATTATCTTTTTTTGGACTTTTTTTATTTTTAAATTTAAATCCAAGTCAGTTAACTTATAGTGTAATAATGACTTCGGAAGTAGAATTTAGTGATTCAGCACTTGCATATAACACCAGTGCTCATCACAACAAGTGCCTTCCTTAATGCCCATCCTCACCCAATACTCCTCCAGCAATTGTCACTTTATTCTTGAAAATAAATCCTTACATTTAATCCACAGAATGTATGTGGGTCTTTTTTATAATTAGTCATTGAAGGGGCACCTGGGTCTCTCAGTCGGTTAAACATCTGACTTTGGCCCAGGTCATGATCTCACAGTTCATGAGTTCAAGCCCTGTGTTGGGCTCTATGCCAACAGCTTGGATCCCGAAGACTGCTTCAGATTTTGTGTATCCTTCTCTCTCTCTGCCCCTCCCCCCCCTCACACTCTGTCACTGTCTCTCTCCCAAAAATAAACATTTTAAAAAATTTTTAAATAATAATTAGTCATTGAAGTAGTATGCTGGGGAGATTATGCAATCATCCTCTCCATTCTTATCATTCTGATTTGTTTGTTTTAGTCGTTTATCAGCTCTTATGGAGTACTTACTATATGCCCAGTATTGTGCTACATGTTATGTAGGATGTGAAAATATAAAAGACATGGACTGTGCCATATGAAAGTCTTTTGTTTACTAAGGAATAATGAGATAGGTAAATCTAATATTTTCAACAATTTCAGACAGTCAAAGAAGTGGCTACAGAGGATAAATGCAACAAGAGTTCCAGGAAAGGATGGGTGCAGGCCAGAGATACTGGTATTGTCAGACAAGATTTGAGCTTGAAGAGAATTCCAGGTGGGAGAAACTTTGGAAATTGTATGCTCCTGGATATTTCTGAATACTGTGTGTATTTGCTGCATGGAATGCTTGTTTCTTCATCATCTAGAATATTATGTGAACAGTCCAAGAGGAAGGTGACTATTATTCACAGTAATAAAAATGCAAGCTTAATGATTTTAGAACACCTTGCATAACTGATTTGTCCCCCTATGTTGCAGCTTGGCCAATGTCTGCACCTTCAGGCCTACACTGGAGTTCTGTCAAAACAGCTACAAAAAGACTCTATACAAAGTCAGCAAAGCATGAAACATCTTTCTGGCATGATGAAAACACACTAAAGCCTGGGAACACAGGTGTCTGAAAGTGCTTAGAGTCCCTGAGATCCCAAGACCTGTTATCCCAGGCCACATGCCAATGTTGCTGAGAAACAAGAAAGGCACACAAGAAGTCATAGGCTCTGAGAACAGCTGTGCCCCAAGTACTAGCCCCATGTCTAAGTGCCACATGGAGCAAAACGTAACAAATGTCAAGTAGATGGTTGACTAAATGAGGAAAGGATTGCTTCTTTTGGCCACTTGGCCGTATCCCAAATATATATATATGCTATCTGGTTTTATATATCTATTCATATATAACATTTTGTATATATCACATGTATATATGGATTATATACAAATATACAGTTGATGTGCTAAGAAGCTGCTTTTGAGAAAGCATTTTGGAAATCCTTATAAAAATAAAGCAAATTGTACTAATTTCTACTTTTGAATTTTTATCAAAGCTCACTTGTCTATACCATGGTAGCAAGGACTGGGGGAATCATTTGCCCAACTCTCTTAATACTAGTAGTTTCTTTTTAGCCCTATGTGCTTAAACATCTGTTGGTTTGCATGACCGATACAATGTGAACAGATTTTGAAGGACCAAATGATCTCTGATGGGAAAGTTGAGGTAAATAAAAACATTTGTCTCTGGTCTCAGAGCCACAGAATGAGTGAGTTCTATTACTTATCATCCCCTAAAATTACAACCCTTCCTTGGTCCTCAAAGATTCTGTTATGTAACACCAGAGATGAGGCTCAGAAGCCTCAGAAGCAAGCAGAGTAAGTAGCTAACATTTGCAGCAGAACTGAATTTTCATCCTTTTCCAAAAACTTAAGAAATACTTTCAGAAAATTTGGCCTCTATGAAAAGCAATCAATTTGTAGCTGTGCTGCTGTAAATGGAGGCAGTGTTTACTTAGTATGAACTTTGTGGTAGTGCCTGGTAAGAGTGCCTCATCAAATCTGGTCCATGGTGGGGGAGAGGGGGCACGTGAGTGTGTTTGCATGTACACGCATGTATGCATGCAAATGTGCACATGCACACATGTATATACAAGAAAGAAACACAGCAGATGAAATTGATCATTGTTCTCAGGAAACATTGGAGAAATTGATCTTCCTCTTTCTCAACAGGTTAAGATACTAGATGCATCCTGTAAGTCAATAAAAGGAGCTGGAAATAAACAGTGCTTTCCTACTCTGTCTATTCAACTCTTCCCCACCCCAAAACTCTTGGACTTTTCTAGTAAAGAAGGTCTCTGAAGCCTGAGGGTTGGGGGAAGAGAAGTTCAGTGACCCCACTGTTCCCTCTCTCCCCAGCACAGGGTCAGGGCTTGGACAGAGCCCTCCAAAGCTCCCCTGAACAAAGAAGCCTTGTTTTTGCCTGAGATCTCAGGAGCCTCATTGGTATTCTGCAGGGGCCTGCAGGCCTGGGGGTGGGGAGGGGGTCAGACCCAGGGAACAATGGCAGAACTGTTTATTTAGCCCAGAGTAAGGAGAGCCATCCACACTAGCAAGTGACCATCCTGTGCCACTCACTCACCCAGCTTTTTCACCCTGGGAAATGCTAAACAGTCCAGGTGTGATTAGGGATGAAGGAACTTGAACTCTTGCTAGCCAAACATGGAATCCACTCTAAGTTTTAGCTAATGTCCCCACCAGGGTTGTAAAGGTTAGGAAAAATCCTCTTTAGTGAATCAAATTCCTTGATCATCATCCAAGTATCCAGAGTGTCATATGGAGTATCTTTACTGAGTGATAAAGGGCTAAGCCTTGAGAGCAACTCTGGATCATCAACTGATATACTTTCTTTTTACATACATTTTTCCTCTATTCTCTTAGACCTCAATTAATTTAACACTCCTTTTCTGCTCCACTGCCATTCAAAGCAAGGGTCAAGAGGGACATAAGTTTCAGTGAGTCTTTAATGTGGAGTTGGAAATAAATGGCCCCGGATAAATCTATCACTCTGGAGTTCTACATAGTTCAACAATATCGGCATACACATTACATGTCCATCTTTTTGTGATCAAAATGAAATGTTGGTTCTGGGGCCATTTAAGTTCAGCAGAAGTGAAGAGTCTCAGTCAGTCTGTTGAAGCAAAACCTCAACTTTTGAATTCCAAAGGGAAAAACTCAGAACATGCAAAAAAATGTGTCTTCATCAAAGTAGTTGACAATCCAAACATTCTGAGAAAGGTCCATTGGGTTCACTTTGATTTTTTACAGCCCAAGAAATATCCTTGGGAATGTGTGAACAGTAGCCTGAAACCACAAGCTCTCCATTTCAGAACGTTTCATGGTTGAAAGGGTATTGGTTTGATTTAGGAAGGCTATAAGGGATTCTGGAGAAGTTCTTTGGCTCTCTCAAGAGACATGGTCATGTTTCCAGGCTAAAGACAGACTGTCACATGGTAGAGTTGGCACAAAAGAACTGTATAGTAATAATATTGGCCAATGCAACTCAATTGGATTAAACTGACTGACTCTGATGATAGGTCATTGAGAAAAATAAAGACCCTTCCCAGTGTTTTCCTTTAATTTCTTTTGATGTGGATTCAGTAAAATTATTAAGCATATTTGCAGTAAGGTAGGCACTGTGAGAAACAAAAGGGAATTATGAAGTCCAGTCCCTTTCTTCAATGACCCTTCAGTCTTGTTGGGGAAAAAAAACTTGTGTCTGTGAACCGAAGACCAAAGCTACCTATAACCTAGTGTTAAAATGTATATGACCAAGTCCTCTGGGCAAAATGTGTAGAGGGTAAATACTCAGTGTTGGCTAGATTTATCTGCAAACTTCCAAAATGAGTCTAATCAATCTGTGATGGAACTTCAAACCCTTCTCACCAATGCTCTTCACAGGAATCTTACAAATATCAACAGGACCATTGTTACGTTTATCCAGATCAAAACCATGTCTATCCAAGGGACTGTGTTGATCCTTATGCTGTCTCTTTAAGCAGAAGCCAAGAGCTCCCAAGCCCTCCCTCCTTTCCCATGCCCTGGGCATGGCTCAAGGACCAGCTCCATGATGGAAATTCAGTGTGAATCTGGGAACTCATCAAAGGGAGGAGAGGAAGGGCTTTCATCGAAAGAGATGGTAGAAAGAGACCAATTGTGCCTTGCACAATTCTCAGCCTGTCCCTTGAATTCAGCTGACAAAGGGAGAGATAGAAGAACCCTATACAATAGAGCTAAACAACAGGCAGGCTCATTGAGCAAAAAACTGGCCCCATCTCCCTAAGTCTCTAATCTGCACTACAATTTTACCCTCCTCCTAGAACCCACCCCTAACCTCACTCCATGAACAGAGGCCTCTTGATTGGGGCCTATAACAGTTGACAGGGCCAAGATGCTAGAGCAGCCGTGACTGGTACTGGGGATGGATGGGGATCAGGGGGTGGGTTCTAAGAGTAAAACAACAATCATCAGGAGGTGCCAGAGACAAAGACTTTTACTTCTGGCCTTATCCTGGTCAGACAAAGCCCTGCCTATAATCTCATTTTTCCTACATGAGCTCAGCACCTATACCACATTCAAGTGCTGGAAAGGGGCCCTGCAGCCACTGAAGCATGGGAACATAAGCCTGCTGGATAATCAAATTATATGGATAAAGTTAAATAAAAAAAGAATCTCAGCCTCTTCTTTGGACAGAAATTATATTATTATTACCATAGCAACAGCATTTGGGACAATTTGTTTCCTATACTCCCTACTCCTCCCCAAACACACACACACACACACACACACACACACACACACACACACAAATGTACACACGCACATGTGACAATTTATGCCCAAACATATGGAGATTGGAATAGAAGTGTGATTGTTAAACTGTCCCTGACACACTGTCTTCATCTTGCCCACTTATGCAGAGGTGAAAAAGTACCTGGCAATAAGCTAAGAGATAACATGTTCTATACCTTATTTCTTAGGTCAGTCTCTCACCATTTTTTTCTCTCTCCTTGGTTGCAGTGTAAAGCTGATCTGCAGAACCTTGTTCTCTTCCTTGGGATGTTACTGACTCTTTTCCACAGCCCTTTCTAGCAGAGAGCTCAGAGGCAAGTGCAGAGCTGAGATATCACCCTTAGGTCCATTTTCAAATAGCCAAGGAGGAATTAATCAATCAGTACTTGCACAGCTTTTGAGGTAAGTTTAACACTAGGTAGGCCCTAACAGTGGGAAAGAAAGGGAAACTTGCTCTGTTTTCTTCCCAGGCTGATGTGACCATTCCTGACCATATCGCTTCCCTGACTTGATTTTCTCTGAATCTGAAGTTTTGTGGGCAAGGATGACATTTCTACAGTTGCTTTCTTTCAAAACCAAGAACTATACCCTGACTATGGTTTTCAGGGTTTCAAGATAATACAAAAA
This sequence comes from Hyaena hyaena, assembly GCF_003009895.1. Classification (NCBI taxonomy): domain Eukaryota; kingdom Metazoa; phylum Chordata; class Mammalia; order Carnivora; family Hyaenidae; genus Hyaena; species Hyaena hyaena. The sequence goes on from NW_024082874.1 coordinate 19,918, forward strand.
AAGGCAACAGGGAAAAAGACACCACTGGCTGGGTGCCAGTGCCTTGATGGGTTTAGACACTATCTTTCCCCTCCCACCCATCTCCCAGGGGGTTCTTAGGCCTTATTACTACTCACATAGCTTTGAAAGAGTAGTTCTAGTTGTCAGGCTGTTGAGTAAACTTCTGGCTTTCATCGTGCAGAACCAGGGCAAAGGCTCCTCCAAGCAGAGCAGGCCTTTCAGTCTGCCTAACTCTCCAAGATCTCCTCTGGCTCTGCAGGGCTAAGGTGAGAAATGGGGTGGGGAAGGCTGTCCATGATCATTTTAGTCAGTGTCTCTAGGAAGATTAAGTGAGTGTGCTGGTTTGGATCTGGTTTCTTTTTAGCTCTTGGCATTCTTATGGCATTCTTGCCATCCTAGTAGGATTCAGTTTGTCTTCAGAAATTCTGTAAAACTGGACCCCTTCTCTGCCTCAACATTTCTTGCCTGAGCTACCCTCACTTAGTCTGCACCAGCCAAAACTATACTGCTCGGCAAAGAACCACCTTTGGAAGGAAGCATCATAGTCTGGTTACCAGGGTAACAGCCACTGTTCTCAGACAACAGGCTTGCAGGAGCCAATGTTTTGCTGTTCAGAAATGGCATTGTGTTACTGAGCAGAGAATAATCAGCTATTGCCCTTCAGCTTTTTTCTGGTTTTTTTGTTATCCCAAAGACTCATTTGGAACATTCCCCTCCCAAGTTGGGAAAAGGTTTAATGAACTGCCATTTCCCCTATAAACCTTTTGTATAGACAATACTGAATTCAGTGTTCTTCTTTGTTTCCCATCCTACAGGATTCTATCTGGTCGAGGTAGTGAGCTCTCTTTTTCTGGAGGTGATTAAACAGAGGCCATAGGGACATTTAATTGTCTGTTGTAGAAGGGGATCCTGCCTTGAGAGTTGGCTCAGGCAGATTCTAAAGTTCCTTCAAATCCCAGATTCCATTATACAATTTGTCTACTACAATTGTTAAACAGCAACGCACTCCATGTCAGAAGTAGTAGCAGTACATACAGTACCTTGTTAGAGATGGTATATTCTTTATAAAGTACTTGAGATACTTTGTTATTGAATAATTGAAAACCCAATGGCTACTCTATCATGTGCACCTGACCCAAAGATTGCCCACCCCCAGGATCTGAGGTCTAATACAAAATTTCAGCTTTGTCCTTATCTGTGGCAATTTCCCCTGGAGGAAATCATCCAGCCTCCATAATAGGAAACTGTTCCTGTGGTCACCTCATTTGGTCCTGCTTTTTCCTCAGGGCTTTCACCCTCTGAGGAAGTAATATTTAGCATCATTCTTTACTCTCTCTCTATTTTTTAATTCACAACCTACCCAATCAGCTGCCTGACATTAGGTAGGGTTCCTGATGTTACCAAGGGTAGGAACTGAGTTTCTCCAACATTCACCTCTTACCTGGCTACACTCAGTTGTCAAATGTTTCTTAGTGAAGTTCACAAAGTATACACAAAGAAAGCCCAAACCACTTTGGAAAGAGTTAAGAGTCAGCTTATCATGCATTATTGTATAATAAATGGTATTATCATTATTTACAATGGTTAAAGAGCTTGCTTATTTTCAAAGGACACCCACACCATTATTACTTGATTTTCACAACCCCAAAAGTAGACAAAGCAGTTATTGTTATCTCCGTTTTCCAGAATATGAAGTGATAATTCACAATGACCAACCCTGTGGTCATGAAGTTCATTAGTGGCAGATCTGAGATTCGAACCTGATTGTGTTGACTCTAGCCCTGCCCTCTTAATTATCTATGCTGAAAACATGCTTCAAAAATCTCTCTCAGGATGAAACAACCTAAAGGCTGACACCAGCATAATATAATTGGAAAACTTTTTCTGTGGATGTTTTTGTAGTCTTCTGGGTACTACATTTGATGGTGAATACATACAATTATTGATTCTCATTTCATTTGGGATTAGTTCAAGCGGCTACTCTTCTTTTGCCAAATGTGAACAATCTCTACACATCTCTGTGACATCCTGTGTGGACAAAGACCCTCATGCTCTGTACACTTGCTCTAAGTAGACACTACAAAAGATCAGATAGCTTCTCTCTTTGTTCATGGTACCTGGAGAAGCCCTTAGTACTCAACCAAGTCAGCAATATCCTTAAGGTCCCAGAAGACTTCTTGTCATAGGAGGGATTTAGAGTCTGAATCATGCCCTCAGAAAGGCTAAGTCTATGATACTTGTTAGATATGATCACCCATATATGTACACGTGCGCGCGCACGCACACACGCACACACACACACACACACACACACACACACACACACACACCATATCCAGTGAGGCCTTTATTTTCATTTCCTGAATCTGAGATTGGCCTTCTCAGCCATAGCCAAGCCTGAATTCCATCTTGCTCAATTCCCCAATTTCCTTCTGATGCCAAAGAGGGTCCAAATTTCATATCAAGCAAGCAGTCATTTTATACATCTGACAACACTCAGTTGTCGCCAGAAAAACCAAGGATGTCAGCTGACCCAGCCATTACCAGGGCCTAGGAACTGGGGAAAAGAGAAGGTAGAGGGAAGTGAGGGGGTAGGAGGACACATGACCATATCAAACCCTCTGGGCACTCTCTCCAAGGATCTGTGGTACTCTACACGTGCTGCTCGAGTTCTTTGGCAATAAAGCATCATTCTCAGTACAGCAGAGAAGGAGTTAACCTAATTGAGTGCTATGGAATTAAAGACAAGTGCCAAAACAACTCATTGAAACCATTGGAAGCCCCATACCCTAGAGTAGGAAATTGTCTTGCAAATTTCTGTTCCTGCTTGAATCTTCCATGCTAAAGTTTTTGAAACTCACCCATTTCTTTGGAACTCTGACTCCAATTGTAGCCGGCTGGCTAGTTTGCTTTGCGGCTGACTTTGTTCAGCTGGAAGGATCTTGGTCTCTCCAGTCTCCTTCTTCAGTCCTTTACTTTTTCTCTCTGAGTATCTTTGTCTTTTCCTGCAATGAAAAGGGCTTTCTGACTGACAGCCAACCCCCTTAAAGAGACAGGCCCTGCTTTCCTCCTCCTCTCCTCCTCCCTTTCTCCTCCCCTTGTCCCCACCTCCTAAGGGATACTCCCTTCTCTAAGAGCACTATCTTCTCTTTCTGCCTTTCACTACCAATTGTTTCATTTTCTGTATTTCTGGTTTTCTCTAAGCCTTCTCTGTGTGAAATTTCACTTTGATGCAGAGACGTCTGAAAATGAGGTTTGGGGGTAGAAATAAGAAAAAAAAAAGAGGTCCTAGAAGCCTCCAAGTGATGCTTGGATTTATTTGGTGTAGGATGTTGCAGCACAAGTGTCATAAGCGATGGAAGGTGTAACCCTGGCCAGGGTGTCAGGGTCAGAAACCTAGATGCTATTCCCGGAGTACTTCCAACTCTGCTCCAACCCCACACCTCACTCTTAGCTGCTCTTGGCCCTTTATACCTTTCCCCTCCCTACCTAACTTTTAGTAAATAAACATCCCTCCCTCTACCAGCTCTAAGAAACATAATAGAGAAGAAAATTTTGTCTTTTAAAATAATTCCTTCCAAATCCTTCTTGGTTTCAACTGAATTAGCACAAAACACAAGCTGTTGATTCCACGAACAGATGTTTTACCAGCAACAATTATAATGTTTTTATAGAAAGGATAATAGAGACCCAGAGAGGGGATGAGACCTATGCAGAATAAGGAAAAGAGAAGGTCAGAGTTAAGGGTATGGGTGATTTCCAAGAATGGTAATTGACTTTGAGACAAATCACTAACATGATCTAGGAATCAGGTGGTCAATATTCCATCCTGAGACTGTAGTGTCATCAAAGAGCTAAGGCCAGGCTGGTGAGAGGTAGGGGGTGGGTTGGGGTGAAGCAGCGGTGGCCAATGAAGGTAGAGAAAAGGGGGAAATAAATATAGTCCTTGCCTCAGAGAAAAAACACTAAGAAAAAAATGGCCAAGCAACAAAAACAGGGAACAATGTATGAAACCTGCCTTTCCAATACTTATTCCTAAAGATTGGGAAGGTATTTGAGCGCGCATTGTTAGGTGGGATTAGTCTGGGAAGGTTTTCTAGAAAATGTGAATCTTAACAGTGTCTATCTAGGCTCCTTGTTAGTGCTCTCTTTCCCTTCAGGGGCCTCAGAGAGATACCACTCTGTTCACCTTGAGGCCCACATCCTCCCATGGATGGCCTATGAAGAAACTGGTTGACATGTAACTGAAGGAATATTTGCTGGAAGACTCCAGGAAAGGAGGTATGACCCTCCCCCCCCACACACACACCAAATTTTTCCTAGAGCTTTGGATTGGGGACAGAGAGGAGAAGAAGGAGGTACTGAACAGAGCCTAGGATCTTCCTGTGGGGTGGGGGAGAGTGGCAAGATTGTATCTTACAGTTTTCTCTTTGTGCTATGAACTTGAACACATTCTGGTTTGGGCTCTGCTGTTAGGTGAGTCTTCTGCAGATGCCTCTTGGGTTCACCCAAGTCCTGAATCCTAAAGTATTTGAGGCTTGTCCAGGGTCCTAGAACTCTAGACCCTTTGCTCTTATACCAGCCCCAAAGAGAAAGGATCTCTGGAAATGCTGCTCTTTGTGCAGAACTGTATAGAAGCTTTGTAGAGCAGATCATGCAACTGATGGCAAAAGTTTCCAGGACCCCTGAACTAACTAACCCTGCTCTCTAGCCATAGATTCTGCCTGATGAGGAAGCTGGTTTGTAAGATTGTGTCAACAATTAACTTCTGGATGATTGTTGTCAGAATGGCCCTGAAAGAGAGGGAAGACCAAAAGCAAGAAGTCACCAAATGTGTGCCCTTAGCAGCTCAGGTGGCTGAAGGAACTGAGTCTAAATTCTGGGGGTTCTGATTTAGGGGATGAGAGAGGTGGTTTTTCACAGCTCAGATAGATGAGACAGCTCTGCATGCAAGGGAAATCGCTCAGGCTGAGCCTCCTACCAAATCTACTCCTAGATTCTCAGTAGCAGCTCTGGGGACTGTTAGGCTACTTGGAAGAAAAGATGTGTTACCAGTAAACTCACAGGTTCCATTTTTTCAACCATATTCCTCAAATACACATTTCTCTTCTACTTTCTTTCATCTCTATTGCCTTACTATTCATTCTATCTTCACAAGTCTCAATCTTTCTGTTTCTGCTCTCCATCTTTGTCTCTCTTTCTTTTTCTTTCTCCACACTCTTTGAAGGATCGTGTCTTCCTGTGTCCACCTTGATTTTATGCCCAGAGGTTTGAAAGGGTCTCAGCTAGGTCATGCTCAACTCCCTAGTGCCTTAAGATTCCAACTCCCCAAGATCTAGTATGCTGTAGTCTATATGTCCTGACTGCCTCATAACCCACTCACTAACCCTCTCCGGAGCCCTCCCCCACAGGCTCAACAGGGGTTTCTTTGCAGGTCCCCAAGGATTGCGTGCATTTTTTTAACCTACCCACCCCCATCTATTTCTATGATTCTGCTTCCAATAGTTCTGCCGGGTGTCCTTAGCAAAAGGTCTCCAGAGTTCACCTGAGTCCCTGGCAGTGCCCAGGGATTCCTCAAGAGGGCACTACCAACCTTCTTGGTGACAGCCTGCTGCCTGTGCTGGGTGCTTATGGGAACAATGCAGGATTGTATGAAACCAGTAAACAGTTTGCTTCATGAAATTCTGATAGTACCTCAGAGGATTTGACCCCTTCGATCATAGCTTGCTTTGGTTGTGGAGCTTTATTGCAAATAATTCCAAAACACTTGGATATTACTTCTACTCCCTATGGTGTGGTCCCATAATACCAGATCCTTGAAGGCCACTAGTCAAGTGGGTTCTTTTTGGGACATTGTATAGACTGAACTCTGAAACTCAGCAAAGTCCAGTGGAGTTTTCCTAGTAAACTAAACAAGGACTCAAGTGCCCAGATCTGGTGGTCCATATCTTCCACCATGTCCACAGAAAAGGTTGTAAAGTGGAACAGAGAAGGTATAGTACCAGTGAAAGCCTGAGATGACCTGCTAGCACTTAGGCTTCTGAAGCTGAGACTCTGCTTCTCTTCCCCAAGATAATATCCTCCCACACAAAAATTAGAAGGCAAATGGCTTCTGCTTACAGCTTTTCAAGCCTTGCTCAAAAGGCTGGTTGTTGGCAGGTAATATATTATGTCTTATGTACTTGTGACTAGAACTTTCCATGCCCAACATCATGCCGATTGGCTTGGTGATGCCTTTCTAGCCAACCAACTGAGGGATGAGGGCCAGAGATGTCACATACTTTGGGCTGGCACGGGGTGGTGGGAAATGAAGGGTGCTCTCCTTTCTCTCCTGAAGATTCGGGAGCAGTGCAAGAATTAATGGGGGCAGACAATGTGTTGGATGGTGGACTGTGGATTGTAGAGCTGCCCATGGTTTGGGGATAGTGTGAAAGGTAGCCTGGAAGCCAAAATAATCAGATGAATAAACTCAGGAATACCTGGGGAGTGCCAATAGCTACTAGCAAAATGGAGAAATCGGTTGTCCACATCACACATCTCCACCAACATGAAAACTCAGCCAGCTTTGGAACAGTGGTCCCTGCAAAGAGGCTGCATATTTGATATGATCTCTGAGTACAGCAAAAATAATACCACTATCCTTGATTGTCAAAAACTCACCTAATTTCTTAGGACCAATGTTATTTGTTCCATTTTACTGATGGGGTACAGAGGCAGCTTTCCCAATGCCACCCAGCAGGTAAAGGACAGAGCCACTGCTAGAGAATGTCTCTTTCTAGACTCTCATGCTTGGAAATTACTCAGATGAATGTTCTACTTCTAATGAATGTTCGAACAGAGAGCTTTTGGCCTGAGCAAGAACAGCCAGGGACGGAATGGACAGACATTAGGGTTCTGTGGCTGAAGTCTCCAACCCTCTGTACTTCTCAGGCTAAACCAGTTGCCCATGTTAGAGATACAGGCAGGACAAGTTGCATGAAGTTTGTAGATCAGCGTGATTCAAAATCAGTCCGTGGCGATTAGATGATACTAAGGACTTTGTTGTATTTGTTAGTTGTGATAATAGCGTAGTGGTTATGTTTTTTTAAGGGTCTTTACCAGTAGCGATGCATAGAGAAATATTTATGTGTGAAATGTCATGATGCCTGGGATTTTTCCTCCCTCAGAAAATTATAACAAAAAGATTAGATGAAATAACATTGGTCAAATGTTGAAAATTATTGAAGCTGGTTGGTAGGTACATGGAGTCACATTCTACTATCTGCTCTACTTTGTGTATGGTTAAACTTGAGGTCAGAAAAGAGGAGTCATTAGCTTTAAGATTCAAGCTAATTCAGAAGGAAAAAAGAAAACCAAAGCTGGAGGCATCACAATTCCCAACTTCAACGTATATTACAAAGTTGTAGTAATCAAGACAATATGATGCTGACATAAAAAACAGACACATAGATCAATGGAACAAAATAGAGAACCCAGAAATGGACCCACAACTAGTCAACCAATCATTGACAAAGCAAAAAGGATATCCAATAGAAAAAAAAAAACCAGTCTCTTTAGCAAATGGTGCTGGGAAAACTGGACATCGACATGCAGAAGAATGAACCTTAACGTCTTTCTTATACCATACACAAAAATAAACTCAATATGTATTAAAGACTTAAATGTAAGATGGGAAACCATAAAAATCCTACAGGAGAAAATAAGGAGTAACCTCTTTTGACCTGAAAGAAGAACATTTTCAAGGGAAATCTCTGATCTTTCTGGAAAGATGCACATAGCCTGGTAAGAGTGGCTGCTTGGGGGAAAGATATGGGGGCATGGGGTGGGAGGGAGAATTTTCACTCTATGCTTTTTAGTATGGTGGGAATTTATAATTATATATAGTTCCTATTTTTTCTATTGAGAAATCTCATTTGAAAAATCTTTCAGGCACATTGAAAGACAGCAGTCTGAAGGCCCATTGAGTCTGCCCTATACCCTTCTTTGCTTGTGTCTCTGAAACACTAACCTATTCCCAAACAAAGGCTGCCTCTAGTGACAGGAAAAGACTCCCAGGAAACCCTCCGGAGGCACAGCTGGATGGGGAAGAGGGGATGCTCTTGCCCTGCTCCCCATGGGAGGAGAATACATAATCCTTTGAAAACAAGAAAGGTCCTCAGCCCAAAAGTCTGCTTTCTCTGCTTTCCCAGGATATAGGGCCCCTCCCCACCTTTTTACTGGCCCCACAAACAATGAGGGTTATGTCTGCCACTGAAGGGACTCTCTCAGGTAATTGCCCAGGCCTCTTTCTTTCAACACTGCTGCCTAGGACTGACTTTTCAGAGATATGATTCTACCCCCTCTAAAGTAATAATAATAATTATTTTATATAAACATAATAATAATAATAATATAACATTTTTAAGTGGTCTGTCCCTTTCAGAGCCCTTCAGCTCTGGCTGCTTGTCCAGGTAAAAGTCACTTGGCTATGGATGACACCTCCTGTGGAGCAGATTGTCTACCTCGAGGCTGGGGTGCCTTCCTGGGGAAATTGTGCCAGCATCCAGGATGGAGAAAAAAGGGAGCCTCAGTTTCCCCTGCTATGATCAGGGCACCCCAAGTAAGCAAATGATGCTAAGATCATGGTACCAGAGCTTAAAGCAAATGGCCTACATAGGGAGACAGCCCTCCCCTGGCCTCTTGGGGTTCTGAGGCTTGCTTTCCCTCTCATTTTTCCTCATCTTGTCCAAGCCCAGGAGGAGGCCAGGGTAACTACTCTCCCACCAGCACAGACTCCTCTTGCCACCTAGTAGGATGGGGGAAGGCACGCCTACCTTCCAACTATTCTTACCCTAGGAACTCCGTTCCTGTGAGACTTCCTCTGTGATATCCAGGAGAGCACAAGTGACACAGCCCCAGAGCTGAAACTATAGGCAGACTGTTGAGCTGCTACCTCCCTCATCCCCTAAAGCAAGGAGAGGTTAATGTACTCCTCCATCCTGGCCTACTCATTCCTAGGCAGTAGACAAACACCTTGGCCTCAAAGGAAAATGGGTTCTCTTTTTAAGCACAATTAATCCCAAACCATAAAGTCTAAGAAGTGATTTTCCCAGAGTAGCTTCCAAAGACGGTTTTATATGCTCTTTGGGTTATCCTTAAAAAAAAAAACCTTCAAAATTTCTAAAGCACCACAATTATTTCCACAAGCTAGATCCAGCAGTTCTTGGAAGGGTTTCAAAGAGTAAAGCGGCAGCAATTCCCCTTAGCCTCTGCTCCCTCCCCACAGTAGGGGCCTTCAGAAACAGAAGTAAATCCTCACTGGGATGTCTTCTCTACCCTTACTATATCGCTGTTGCCCAGCCACAGAAGAACTATTCAACTCTTATCCCACTGAGACCCCATCCAAGGGGCTGGCCCTTAGAGAGACACTGAGCCTGAACTACAAGCCTAAAGAGCCAATAGGGCTCTCCATCCTGGGGATGAGCTGCCCAGCTGTCCTCAAATTTCCTCAAAAAAAGGGACATAAAGGTGGCTGGTGAATACTGAGGTGGAGTTAGCTGTCCCAATTAAAGTTGGTTTGGAGAATGGCTAGTTCTTGGTTTCCTAGAGTAGCCATCTTCTCTCTGTTGATAAGTAAGAAGGAAGTTATTAGGGGGTGACTGTGTGGCTTAGTTGGTTGAAAACTCTTGATTTCACCTCAAGTCATGATCCCAGGGTCATGGGATTGAGCTCCACATCAGGCTCCTCACTGAGCATGGAGCACCTGGTGGCTCAGTCAGTTAAGCACCTGACTTTGGCTCAGGTCATGATCTTGCAGTTCATGAATTTAAGCCCCACATTGGGCTCTCTGTTGACAGCTCTGAGCCTGGATGGAGCCTGCTTCAGATTCTGTGTCTCCCTCTCTCTTTACCCCTCTCCCACTCAAACTCTGTCTGTCTGTCTCTCTCTCTCTCAAAAATAAATAAACGTTAAAGAAAACTTTAAAACAGAATTGTCTCTCTCCCTCGGCCCGTCTCCCCAACTTATGCTCATGTGTGCTCTCTCTAAAATAAATTTTAAAAATACATAAATAAAATTTTAAAAAGAAAGAAGTCATTAGAAATGCAGCAGGAAAGATTTTAGCTAGATATCAAACATACCTTCCAGATGATCAGAGCTTTCTATGAGCAATGGAATATGGTGATTAAGAACACAGACTCTGATGTCAGACACCCTTGGCCTTGAATACCAAATAGCAGCTCTATGACTTTGGGCAATTCAAACTCTCCAGGTCTCCATTTTTTTCTTTATTCCTAGAAATATATAATAATAACAGTAACCTGACAGGGTTATTGAAAATATTACATACGATAATAACAAAATATTTAGCTCAGTGCCTATGGTAATGTATGATAACAATAAAATAATAATAACCATGTGAGGTGACAGAGTATCTCTGGAAATGTTTAATAAAAATTTAACAAGTAGAGTCTGAACTTAGATGATCCCTAGAACTAACACCTTTCAGATATAGGATTCTTAGCCTTCCCCCAAAACCTGTCCATGTTTAAAATAGACCTAAGGAAATGTGCTTAGAAGAGTTATTAAGATTCTTTGAGACTCACCTAGCAGTTTAGCCATGTATTTGTTATCTTCCAACATCTCCAGCTCCTTAGGTATATCCCCCATCAGCATAACAAACCATCTAGGTTTGCCAAGAACTAAGAAGTTTCCTGAAATGTGGGAATTTCAATTCTAAAATTGGGTTAGTCCCAAGAAAACCAGGACAAGTTGGTCAGCCTACCCCAGCACTGGAGCTGGCCATGAGCATTGTGCTTGAAGCAGTTCCCTCAAAGACTAGCCAAAACAGCAAGTGTTAGGTTCCTTGTTTAAACTATGGAACAGGAAATTCCAAAATCCCCCTATTCCTCTACTCTCTGAAATACCATGCCCAGGCCAATAGGATTGCCAGATAAAATACACAATAGCAAATTAAATTTTCTTTTCAGATAAACAACAAATAATTGTTTAGGATGAGTATGTCACAAATACTTATGGGATATACTTATAGTACAAGTATTTATTGTTCATCTGAAAGGCAAATTTAACTGGGCATCCTGTATTTTTATTTGCTAATTCTGGCAACCCTACTAGGAAGGACAGTTTCTGCAAGCCAATCTGGCTTCTGGTGGCAAGCCAGGTGATAGGGGGGAGATTTGCTAGGGAAACCATAAACAAGAAATCATGGTTCCCTATAAACACACATTCTACTCTCCATTTGGGGCCCCCAATTCCTTCATTGGAGCCCAGAAAGTGGGTGGAGGGGCGGGACGGGGCAGCACAGCCACACCTAAGTTTAGGTAAACTTATTTGAGTAAAGGTAAGATGCAATGAGCCCTGAGGCAGGCTGCATAATGAAATGGTTAGGAGTTTGGGTTTTGTAGCATGCCAAATTGGGTTCATGTCCCACCCCAGCCTAGGACAAAGCACAGTAAGTGGCAGTTGTTAAGACTTAGAGCCTGACCTTCTCCCTGTTTATCTTCTCTCTTCTCCTTTTCTCCTGTATCCAGTACTTTGTCAGGCTTTTGAGGGGAATACAAAAAAAATGGAAGGATTTCTGGACACACCTCTAGCCTAAGGGAGCTAACAACCATATCAGGAAAGCATATTAGAGACATTAACCAAATGGAGATTCAAACACAGCCAGCATGGAGCACCTCCCTGTGCTTGGCCAGCTCTAAGTGCACATGTAAGCCAGATATCGGTAGAAGCTCAGCCTGTCCTTTCACAGTCATATAAAATTGGCTCCAGCCCCCTTGTCAGGGAAGCATACTGTCTTCCCCACAGTTTCTGAGAATTCTAAGGGAGTTCAGAATCCCACAGCCAATGTCGTTTCTGATTTGGGGCTCCTAATGAGATTCTGATTCACACCCAATTCATCTTCCATGCCTATTCCCTTCTATTTTTCACCACACCAGACTGGGAATGCTGCTTTTCTTCCTGGATTTCTATGAAGACCACTCGCATGAAGCATTCATGCAAGTAACAGAACTTATCAAAGTTTGGGTAGATGAAGGGTCATACGTTATAGCAATACGAACGATTAAAAATTGATTACTAAACCTTCTTGCTTTTAAAGGTCCTTGGCTGCATTACTACTTGAGAGTTCTCTGCAAACCTTCTCCTGCCATGGATCCACTCTTGCTTCTTTCTCCCTTCTCCCATTTCCTTTTTATCCTTCTTTGCTCCACCCCAAATTCATGTTTGTTTCTTATGAAGGGCAGTTTAGCTACATATGTGTTATCTTCCAGTCCTTTCCATCAGAGCTTCTCCTTCCCTGCAATTGGCATATCAGAGTATTTTCCTTAAGAGAGACTGTCTTTTTCTGAATAATAATCTCTGTTAATTTCATGAGATATGAAATAGGGTTTGTTAGACCCATTTGAGGCTTCTGAAGTCCACAGCTAGCACTGAAAGAGTTAGGACTGAAACCCAGTTTTTTCTCATTCTGAGTCTAGTCTTCTTCCCACTACCCAGTACACTACAATTAGAGAACAAATGTGTCCAGGATGACGGTTGGAGAAATTGCTCTCAGGTGAAGCTTTCCCTAACTGGAAGAGAAGGGCATACTGGAGGCTACAAGCCTCTCCCTGAGGCCAACTCCAGAGCCAGTAGAGCAGTGCCCACTATCTGCAGCAAAATCACTGGCACCCAGATTCACTAGGCCACTGGATACCTGAGCTGTTTAGTCTAGGTGCCAGTTGAGACACAACCTGGACACTTGTTTTTTTTAAACAAATTTGACTTGTAGGTCTTATAGCAGCCCAAAGAAGTGAATACTGTTACTATATACAAGTTACAGACAAGCAGATTCAATATCAGAGAACTTAAGTGACTTGCCTAAAGTCATACAGTTAGTAAATGGCAGAAGCCAAAATGTAGACTCTTGGACATCACGCACTGTCAATGTCCTTCAGCCAAACACCACCAGGGCATGACTGGGGTTCATCAAGCTGGGATTATTTTTCATTGCCACAAAGAGAGACACTTCAACACCCTCACTGACCACCTTGTGTTGGCCTTCATGACAACAAAAAATAAGCTCAACATGTTCAACCACAGGTGTGCTCCTTGCGGTCTTTGGCTAGAGAGCATTGACAGAAACAGAGGTTCACTGAAATTCAGTTGAAACACTCACTTCCTTAGACCCAACTCTTACACTTAGTAATAGTGACCATATCTTAGACTTCTTGTGTCTACTTGTTTGAGATACCAATCTGCCTATATCTGGGAAGTAAATTCACACTGAACTGAGCTCTGATATTTCATTGAATTTCTTCAGAGTTGAGTTTATTTGCTTTTTTAAATGCTTATTTATTTATTTTGAGAGGCAGAGAGAGAGATAGAAAGTAAGCAGGGGGAGGGACAGAAAGAGAGGGAAACAGAGAATGTAAGCAGGCTCTGCAACTGTCAACACAGAGCCAAATGCAAGGCTTAAATCCACATATCATGAGCCTGCTCATAATCTGAGCCAAACCAAAATATGGACACTTAACCAACTGAGCCACCCAGGCACCCTGGGTTTATTTTGCTTTTTAAGAAATGAGATCCTTTGGAGTATTTTTGGTTACTTTATTGGATTTATATTCTTCCTTGATGAAATTGTTTTCTAGCCTTCTTACACATGTTCCTATAGTCTGTCTGCTTGTGTAGAGTTGCTAATGTTGTTTATAAGAGGAAAAGTCTGTAGGGAAAGGATGACATAGATTTGATAAACTTTTCCTTATGCTGGCCCTAGGGACATTCAGAAGGTCTCCTCAGACCAGTGTCTTTCAGATAAACTTTATCTCAGGTTATCATTTCAAAACCTTATGAAGACTTCTTAGTCTTGGCTTTGTGTCCCTGAGACCTACTTTCTTTAGCTACGCCTACTGAGTATCAGAGTTTTTGTCTGGCCTTGGATTGGAGGTAATTGGCCTTCACCCAAACTCTGAAGGCAAAGTCCACCACCACCATTTTTACAGACTGTTGAGTTCCAATAGGGTTTTCTGTCTAAAAATGCACCTTTCTGGCCTACATACCTGCTTCCTCCATGTTTTCTCTCCATGATGCTAAGTTTATGCTTACCCCTCCAATTGGCACAGCTTCACCAGGAATATTTCAAAATTGCAGTGTCCAATTTGAGAAGTTTTGGACATGAAAGAGGGGCATTTTAGAAGAAGAAGCAAAACAAACCCTCATGAAGAGATTATCTTGTTTGCCTAAAAGAGAAATCTTGTTTTTTTAACTTAGGAAATATCATCGCCTTGGTTTCCATATTTGAAAGAATGCTATATTTTTTAATTATACACCTAGATAAACTTGTCAAGAGTCAATGTTATATCAAAACCAGCAGTTGGGGTGCCTGGGTGGCTCATTGGTTAAGTGTCCAACTTCATCTCAGGTCATGATCTTGTGGTCTGTGAGTTTAAGCCCCGCATCAGGCTCTGTGCTGACAACTTAGAGCCTGGAGCTTGCTCAGGATTCTGTGTCTTCGTCTCTCTCTGTCCCTCCCCACTTCCCTCTCTTTCTCTCTCTCTCTCTCAAAAATAAATAAACATTAAAAAATTATATCAAAACCAGCCAGATGCCACTCTTTTTCTGTGTGTATACCTCAAAATCTGTACTTCTACATGTTAACTTTCTTTCTTCACCTTGCAGAGAAAACATAACTAGTCCTTTATAGTATAATCACATACTTGACTGTTGCTGGCTCTCTCTTTCTTTTTTACTTTTTTCTGTTCTACTTTCTCTCTTTTTCCTCTCTTGTGAAACTTTAAATATTAACTTTTCAAAAATAATTTAGTTGTATTGCATATACCCTAGGAATATCTAGTCCAAACAAACTGAGGGCAGATGGGGTGGGGGGAGGGGAAGGGGGGTGATGGGTATGGCGGAGGGCATTTGTGGGGATGCACACTGGGTGTTATATGGAAAACAACTTGACAATAAACTATTTACAAAAGAAACAAATAAAGTCAAATTTGTCTAAAAGAAAATTTTAAAAATTACTAAACCATGTTACTTTTTGTGTGCACTGGAAATTATATTTACATATAGCTATTAGAAAATATCTAATAGCTTATTGTAGCTATTAGAATATAAGAAGAGTCTTTAGTTTCAAGATAAAAGAATTTTAGTGTGACTCAAGATTTTTAGCACACTTTTGGTTTATTCAAGACTAGATCTGGGGCACCTGGGTGGCTCAGTCGGTTAAACGCCCGACTTCAGCTCAGGTCATGATCTTCCAGTCCGTGTGTTTGATCCCCGCATCGGGCTCTGTGCTGACAGTTCACACCGTGGAGCCTGCTTCGGATTCTGTGTCTCCCTCTCTCTCTGCCCTTCCCCAGCTTGCTCTCTGTCTCTCAAAATAAAGACATTAAAAAAAGTTTTTTTTAAAGACTAGATTTAAATTTTTTATAATTGAAACTTCCTAAATTTTCTACATTGGTTTTATGAATTAAATAACTTACCATTGTTTCCAAAATGTGTTTAAATTGAAATTAGGTGTAGACAATTGTATTCAACTAAATAAAATAGTAATAATAGATACATTTTCAAAGTATTATGGAATTCTTAAAAATGCTATAAGTCATTTTTAAGTCATTCAGTGTGTTAGCTAAATTATAATCTCCAGGCAAACCATAAGAGATTCTTAAATACTGAGAAGAAACTGAAGGTTGCTGGAGGGATGTTGGGTGGGGCGATGGGCTAAATCAGCGATGGGCATTAAGGAGGGCACTTGTTGGGATGAGCACTGGGTGTTATGTGTAAGTGATTAATCACTAAATGCTACTCCTGAAACCATTATTACACTACATCTTAATTGACTTGGATTTATTATTTTTTAATGTTTTATTTATTTCTGAGAGAGAGAGAGACAACATGAGCAGGGGAGGGTCAGAGAGAAAGGGAGACACAGAATCTGAAACAGGCTTCAGGTTCTGAGCTAGCTCTCAGCACAGAGCCCGACGCGGGGCCTGAACCCATGAACAGGAAGATCATGACATGAGCCAAAGTTGGACACCCAACCGACTGAGCCACCCAGGCGCCCCTAACTAACTTGGATTTAAATAAAATTTAAAAAACAAAAAAAAATGCTAAAAAATAAAATAAATTATAATTTCCAGATTCTTAGATAATTTTAAGATCTTAGACCTAAGTTAATTACAAATAATGTTTGGATGACTGGATACTTCCAAAAGGAAAAATAAACCAGATACAAACATATTGATTCTTGTTTTTTAACGGCAATCCACCAACAAATTTGTACTTGACACAGAATTACAGAGAAATAGAAACATGTATATAAGATAATGGATATTATTTTCACTTTACTTATTTAAAAAGTTGTCACAGTTATTTAATATAATGTATATTTTATTTAATATAATGATAAGTTAATTATATTTAACGTTGTAGATAAAAGCTTGAGATTATCGCCTATTTTCATATTTATATACCTGTGTATGCATAAGTACATATATATAAAGATAAATTAATAAATCCTTTATTACAAATTATTATGAATAATGTCTCAAAAAAGTAAAATTAGAATATGGGTCTTTTTTATGTAGAATTACGAAGCCTATGATCTGATTAGTAGAGGTTCCTTTCTGTCACCAAATTATTCCGTTAAATCTCAGAACTTTATGACATATTCTGAAATTGTGTTTTAAGCAATTTCTTAGTTTTATTAAAAAAAGTAAATTTCCTAATAAACATTGTTGTTTACCATGTGGTATTTTTACAGTGTTAACGATAAATATTTCTTCCATTAGATATTTATGATTTACCTTGTCCCTTCTAACAGCTATTCTCAATTTTACCTTTGCAAATGCAGAATAATAAAACTGTTAAGGTGCCTTTTATGCCTAAAATTCTTTGAGTTTTCTAAAATGGACATTAAGTAACACAAAGATTTACCCGTTCACCTCATAAAAGGAACAAGAATAATTATGTTATCTAAATTTCTCCAACTTTTAAGTCACACTGTTATGAGAACTTAGTATTAAAGTAATGTGACATAATTGCACAAAAAACCATAAAATACCTAGGAATAAACCTAACAAAGGATATAAGAGATCTGTATAATGAAAACTATAGAAAACTTATGAAGGAAGTTGAAGAAGACACAAAGAAATGGAAAAACGTTCCATGCTCATGGATTGGAAGAATAAATATAGTTAAAATGGCATTCCTACTCAAAGTAATCTACACATTCAATGCAATGCCAGTCAAAATTGGACCAACATACTTCTCAAAACTAGAACAAACTATCCTCAAATTTGTACGGAACCACAAAAGACACCGAATAGCCAAAGTAATATTGAAGAAGAAAACCAAAACTTGAGGCATGACCATCCCAGACTTTAGCCTCTACTACAAAGCTGTCATCATCAAGACTGTATGGTATTGGCACAAAAACAGACACATAGACCAATGGAATAGAATTGAGAACTCAGAATTGGACCCAAAAGTGTACAGCCAACTAATCTTTGACAAACAGGAAAGAGTATCCAATGGAAAACAGACAGCCTCTTTAACAAATGGTGCTGGGAGAACTGGACAGCAACATGCAGAAGAATGAAACTAGATCATTTTCTCACACCATACACAAAAATAAACTCAAAATGGATAAAGGACCTGAATGTGAGACAGGAAACCATCAAAACCCTAGAGGAGAAAGCAGGAAACAACCTCCCTGACCTCCACCGCAGCAATTTCTTACTTGACACATCCCTAAAAGCAAGGGAATCAAGAGCAAAAATGAACTATTCGGACCTCATCAAGATTAAAAGCTTCTGCACGGCAAAGGAAACAATCCACAAAACTAATAGGCAACCAACAG